>NC_053391.1:353851183-354151183 GCF_905171765.1 Bufo bufo | reverse complement strand
AATTTAGAAGAGATAACTGTATCCTTCCGCCCCATCCTGGACTGTTTTCACATATATAACTTTGGTAAGACTATTAAGACAAATAACAGGGATCTAGGATCTTAAATGGAAAGGATTTGAAATAAATCTTTCCTGTGGGAATCCATCGCTTAGCTTGGCGAAGAATGTTCTATCAATATATATATATAAGCAATTATTTAATGCTTTGCTAGATTATGAGTCTAGATTCTTCTGCAGGTAGAATGAAGCCTCACAATATCCTAAGACTACATCTCAATATGGAGATGATCAATTAATTTAATTATTTATTTATTCGCCAATCTAGATGGTATAATTTCACCCACACTATCAAATTAGTCTTAATAAAATGAAATATCATTTTCTGTGTCTCTTACCAAGTCCTAGTAGGAATCTCACTTCTGCTCCTAGGAAAGCTGGGTGGTCCATCATAGCACATCTCATTATGGCTTTCATCTTGATAGACCTCAACTTCTCCTCTCCTTCCTTCTTTCTCTCTCTCTCTCTCCCCTCCTGTGTATGGCTTATGATCACAAACTTATCAGTTAGACACACCTTCCTAATTTGGAACTTTCCAATCATTGTCGGATGGGCGTGACCATTGATAAAATGTGACATCATAACCCTACCCAGAATGCATTTTTGCTACTGTTGTAATGTCACCTACTGATACATAGGTGGCACTGCTGTATAAGCTATCTGCATCATAGTATAAAGGGTTAACTTATATAAGTCTGAATATACATTTTGACCTTAGAAGCTTTAATTCAAAGCCATAGGGATTAATTCTGACACTTGTAGCAATTAGAGACAGACCTCTTGGCGTCTCTCTGAACGTCTCTCACACTTAATTTATGGATCGTAAATGTCCTTGTTTTCTCACAGAGATATCAGTACCTCCTCTGTCATACCAAAGATGTGATTAATTGTTACAAAACACACATCTTCACAGACACTCGTTTTGAGACAGATATTCTGCTAATGAGAAATATATATATAATATACTGGATACATGTTGTCTTCGTAACATATAACAATATAATATAAACAAATATATATATGTCCTACTGATTGTCTTATGCTAAGGACTAACTAAGGCTCAATAAATGAATACACACATATTATATATTTTGCTTCATTAATAAATGCCTAATTGTATAGGTAATTATCACCAGCTGCATAGAGCTCATCTTTTCTCCCGTCATAAATTTAAAAGTAGACAAGGAGAGGCCTCTTCTCAGACTGGTATATTCATGAGAAGAATAACACTGAAGTAGAAACCTTTGTGTGACCTTAATTTGGCCTACTCAAGACATACAAAATTGCAACTATAGTCGAGCATGGCTCTTAAAGGCAATGAACATCCATTTTGACAATAATGAATTGGATATGAATGCATTTACCTATGAAAAGGCACAACAAATGGCGCAGGAATGTTCGCAATCCTGTTCGTGACGCCAATTTATGCAGCACGCCAGACCTGCAGGGTATAGCGAAGTGAGGTCACGGTTATGGGCAATCGAGGGTTGCTCACTGTTTTGGAGAACCCTGGGCAGGCATGCGGCAGTGAAGGAGAGGTAGACACAGTTCCTCTGGGGCACACTCGGTATGTATGGACCAGGCCTGATGGTGGATGAGGTGCCCTGGATGTTACAGGTATTTTGAGTGCCTGGGGCAAGGTCCCTTTTGGATTCGTGACGCCAGTGCCTGTAACGGTGGCACACCGATTTATAGTTGGAATAACTGAGGTACACAGGTGGTATAGTGAACCAAACGTTGCTTTACTTAACAGTCCAACTTTGTACATGCAGATGGTAATACAGTCCTTTAGATCAAGTACTTCACAAGCAGGCTTTATTCCACGAGCTGGCAGGTATTGATTATGCAAGATACTCAGAGGGTAAATCCACAACACACTCAGAATCAGGTTGTACCTTTCCTCAGAAATAGCGTACACTGTTCCTTTCTAGAACTCCTGTCTGGTTTCAATCCCAAGGCCCAGATGCCTAAATGGTGGCTTAAATCCTTGGTATATATATCTTCCTCTCGTATTAAATCCTTGCTTTGCTCCCTAAAGCATCTGCCCATCAGTGTTACTTATCTTTGCTTGTAATATCCTGACTTGTCTTGATAATGACTGTAGGTTTCTCCCAGGAGGTTCTGTCCTGCAACTGGGGTGTCTCTACTGAGCTAATCCTAGCCTCAGGAGCTTCAGGTGGACGAAGTAACTCCTCTAGTCCGCTGGAATGAACTAACTTCCCCTGTCTGGGCCTACCTATCTATATATCTAGGGCTCTCTAGCTCCCTCTAACGTCTGGGAGGCTAAACTGCACCCTGACAGGCCTGACACCAGTTAACACAGGGAAAATGCATACATATGACATTAAATGCAATTAAGACACATTAACCCCTTTTATGCAGTGCCCACCTTTACCTAGTGGGACACTACATAAACAACACATTTAAAGTGCCTTTATGTTCAGCCACTTTCCTCTGGTAGAGTAGAGAAGTCATGGTCAATCCAGGCCTTGTTCATTTTTATAAGAGTCAACCTGTCAGCATTTTCAGTTGATAGGCGGATACGCTTATCTGTTTTAATGCCACCAGCAGCACTAAATACCCGCTCAGACAAAACGCTGGTGGCAGGGCAAGCCAGCACCTCCAAGGTGTAGAGAGCCAGTTCGTGCCACATGTCCAGTTTGGACACCCAGTAGTTGTAAGGCACTGAGGGATCATTGAGGACGCTGACACGGTCTGCTATCAACTCCTTCACCATCTTCCAAAAATTTTCCCTCCTTGTGACACTAGGCCGTGCATCAGGGTGAGGGTGCTGGCGGGGTGTCATGAAACTGTCCCAGGCTTTGGAGAGTGTTGACCTGCCTCTGTTGGAACTGCTATGTGTTCCCCTGGTCTCCCCTTCTCAGTTGGCGAAGGAACTACGGACTCTGCCGCCAGCGTTGTCAGATGGAAATTTCTAGAGCAATTTTTCAACAAGGATCTTCTGGTATTGCACCGTTTTGCTCATCCTGTCCACCAGAGGAATGAGAGATGAAAAGTTTTCTTTGTAGCGGGGGTCGAGAAGGGTGAACAACCAGTAATCCGTGTCGTCTAAAATGCGTATAACGAGCGGGTCGCTGGAAAGGCAGCCTAACATGAAGTCAGCCATGTGTCCCAGAGTACCAACAGCCAAGACTTTGCTGTCATCATTAGGAGGATCACTCTCAATCTCCTCATTCTATTCCTTCTCTTCTGCCCACCCACGCTGAACAGATGGAATTAAACTTCCATGGGTACTACCCTCTGTAGCGGAGGCAACCATCTCCTGCTCCTCCCCCTGCTCCAATTTACGCTGAGAAGACGAACTGAGGGTGGTCTGGCTATCACCCTGTGTAATGTCTTCCCCCATTTCCACCTCTTCCACATGCAAAGTGTCGTCCTTAATTGTTAGCAGCGAGCGTTTGAGTAGACACAGAAGTGGGATGGTTACGCTAATAATAGCGTTATCGCCGCTCACCATCTGAATTGATTCCTCAAAGTTTCTTAAAACCTCACAGAGGTCAGACAACCATGCCCACTCCTCGCTTGTGAATAGCAGAAGCTGACTGGAAAGGTGATGACCATGTTGCAGCTGGTATTCCACTACTGCCCTCTGCTGCTCACAAAGCCTGGCGAACATATGGAACGTGGAGTTCGAGCGCGTGCTCATGTTGCACAACAGCCGGTGAGCTGGCAATTTCAAGCTCTGCTGCAGCATTGACAGACCGGCTGAAGCTGTCGATTACTTGCGGAAATGTGCACACACGCGGCACACTTTCACCAGTAGCTCAGGCAAATTGAGGTAGGTTTTGAGAAACCGCTGAACCACTAAGTTTAAGACGTGGGCTAGGCATGGGATGTGTCTGAGCTTGCTGTGCTCCAAAGCCGCCACCAAGTTACAGCCATTATCAGACACAACCATGCCTGGTTCTAGGTTGAGTGGCAAGAGCCACAGCTCAGTCTGGTCTCCTATCCCCTGCCACAGCTCTATGGCAGTGTGCTGTTTGACCCCTAAGCATATCAGCTTCAGCACGGCCTGTTGCCGCTTCCCCACTGCAGTGCTGCACTGCTTCCAGCTACCGACTGATGACTGACTGGTGCTTCACGCGGATAATAAGGAGGTGGAAGTGGAGGAGGAGGCGGAGGAGGAGAAGTGGGGGTTGGAGCCACTAACGTAGGTGCTGGCGGAATCCCTGATCGACGTATGGGCCCGCAATCCTTGACGTCGGTAGCACCTGTGCCATCCCAGGGTACGACTCACTCCCGGCCTCAACATCAGGGAAATGTAGCATCCCTGGCCAAATGCACTTGTCCATGTGTCCGTGGTTAAGTGGACCTTCCCAGTAACTGCATTGGTCAGGGCACGTGTGATGCTACGGGACACATGTTGGTGTAAGGTGGGCATGGCACACCTTGAAAAATAGTGGCGGCTGGGGACTGCGTAACGTGGGACGGCCACCGACATCAGGCGTGCTATGGCCTGTGGGTGGGTGACTGGGTATTTGCACTTGCATTCAAATGCCTGGGGTAAGGACATTTGTACGGTGCGCTGGGATGCAGAAGTGGATGTGGTCGCTGATGGTGCTTGCGAAGGTCCAGGTGCAGGGCGGGAGGCATGTGTCTTGGACAGGTGATTGGCCAGCATGTAACACCGGGGAAGCGGAGGCAGTGGTGTGACCCGCAGACACAGATTGTGGACCCAGGCTTTCGGCCCACCTATTACGGTGCTTTGATGCCATGTGGCGGACCATGCTGGTGGTGGTGAGGTTGCTAGTGTTCACGCCCCTGCTCACTTTTGTATGGCACAGGTTGCAAATTACAATTCTTTTGTTGTCTGCACATTTTTCTCAAAAAAGCGCCAGACTGCGGAACACCTACCCCTTGGCAAGCTAGATTTCCGCAAGGGAGTGCTCCGTGGAACAGTTGCGGACCTGTTTGGTGTGGCCCGCCTTCTCCTTTTTGCCACCCCACCGCCTCTTCCAGCCTGTTGAGATACTGCAGATCCCTCCCCCTCTGTATTGCTGTCCTCGCTTGGCTTTCCACCTTCCCAGGTTGGATTAGTGACTTCATCGTCCACCACCATCTCTTCCACTTCCTCACTCTGCTCATCCTCCTGACTTGTTGACCTAACCACAACCTCAGTCATTGACAACTGTGTCTCATCCTCTTCCTCAACCTCTTGAGACAGTAATTGCCGTTGAGATATTGGCAACTGTGTCTGATCATCATCCACCTCATTAAACAGTAATTTCCGTTTCCCACCGTCATCTTCTTGTGACTGTGGATGCTCAAGAATTTGGGAATCAGGGCACAAGATCTGCCCCTCCTCAAGCGTGCTTGGCGAGAGGGCCAAATCAAGGAATGGCGAGGAAAAGAGGTCCTCGGAATATCCGAGTGTGGGATCACTTGTTTGGCAAGACTCTCCATGGTGGGAGGATAGAGTATCAAGACTGGACTTGGTGGAAGACAGGGTGGTGCTTAACTGACTAGAAGCATTATATGCACTGGTCTGACTTCAAGAGTGGTGTCCTGCGCCGCCCTGCAAACTGGGATATGAAGCTAGGTATCGTGTTTTTCTTGTGCTCTAGCAGCAGGCACAGTTTCAACGTACACAGGGCCACGACCCCTGCGTGCATCAGTAGCATCACAGCCAATTCCCTGTCCCTTACTGCTCGCCTTATTAATTTTAAATGTGATATATGCTTGAAAGCTCGTCACACAGAGAGTAGTGTAGGATTTGGAAGTGTATGCGCAAAAAAATAAAAAAAGGTATTTGGGATGTGGAAACATCACACAGGAGATATTCCGCAGATAATGTCAATGCTGTCACCACCGGCTAATAAAAAATTAAAGGGAATGTTACAGGTATTTGGGATGAGGAAATGTTATACATGAGAGGTATCACCGGTAATGTCACTGTCCAAAGCGTCTACGTAAAAAGTACACTGTATGTCACAGATAAAAATTTTAGCCGCACACTTTACACTGGAGATGTGGCACTGGTAATGTCACTGTCCGCAGCGGACACCGTCTATTGAAAAAGTACACTGGATGTCAGATTTTTTTGGATGCTCACACTTTACACAGGAGATGTGGCGCAGCTAATGTCACTGTCCGCTGCAGACCCAGTCTATTAAAATAGTACACTTGATGTCACAGATATTTTTTGGATGCTCACACTTTACACTGGAGATGTAGCGCAGCTAATCTCACTGTCTGCAGCGGACACCATCTATTGAAAAAGTACACTGGATGTCACAGATATTTTTTGGATGCGCAGACTTTACACTGGAGATGTGGTGCAGCTAATCTCACTGTCTGCAGCAGACACTGTCTATTGAAAAAGTACACTGGATGTCACAGATATTTTTTGGATGTGCACACTTTACACAGGAGACGTGGCACGGATAATTTAACTGTCCGCAGCAGACACCGTCTATGGAAAAAGTATACTGGATGTCACTGATATTTTAGGGAGGCGCACACTTTACACAGGAGATGTGGCATGGAAAATTTAACTGTCTGCAGCGGCCTATTAGACGCTATTTAGCGCAGGATGCGCTAAAAATATATATTGCTGCTGTCACACACAATAGTCCTTAAAAGGACTTTTGGGCCTCTGAAAAGTTTTTCTAATAAAAATCTTCCAAAAACACTGCCTACACTTTGTCCCTTCCTATGCACAGCTCTCCCTAAGACTGATCAATTTAGCGCAGGTTGCGCTACAAACATATATTGGTGCTGCCACACACAATAGTCCTTAAAAGGACTTTTGGGTCTCTAAAAAGTTTTGTAATAAAAAATCTTCTAATAACACTCCCTACACTGTCTTTCCCTTCCTATGCTCAGCTCTCCCTGACTAAGACTGAGCCGAACACGTGTCATCGGGTGCTTTATAGCACCCGATGACGCTTTCCGGCCAGCCAACCACTGTAATGCCAGTAGCCAACATGGCTACAGTATTACAGTGCGTGCCAGTACCTCCCTGTACGTTTATTGGCTGCATAGCAACCAAGAAACGTGCAGGGAGGAGACTCGAGCATTGCGCTCGAGCACATGCGGTACTCGGTGCTCGATCATCACTAATGTAGAACAGAAAGTGGGCCAGTCCTTGAGACTGTCGGTGTCTGCCAAAGTGCACAGCAGCGCCGACATGTGGAGCTATAACTACGGTCAGGGACAATACATATCCTTTACAGCCCACTGGGTGAATGTTGTCGGGTATATAAAGCAAATGCTTTATATAAATATAAAAAAAATAATAATTAACGGATCAAAAGAAAAATTATGCAAACGATATTGACCCGTGAGATGGACATAAACATCTCAAAAGAGTTCAATTGAGAACCTGATTATTTTGTGCAATCAGTAAAACAGGGTACAAGCGTCTATGCAAAAATATAAATGGTTTATTATACAATAATTTAAAATACAATCAAAAATTAATCAACGAAAATTTAAATAATATACAATGACATGCAGTACCCAGAATTCACCACTATATGGTGCCAACAAAACACTACTCAACCAACACAAGAATATTATGCAATACGGATTTAAAATTGTGAGAGATATACAATCAATGGATTATGCGAAAAACTCAATCAAGAAGATGACAGATACGAGCCCTTGCTGTCACGGCGGACGGGATCTCAGATACACAGATAAACCAACAAACCAGTTTCTAGACGAGAAGCAGGGGAAGGGTCACCTCCTAGCAAATCCCTGACTTCTCTCCCTACACTGCTAAGCCCACATTCAGACCTTGATAGTAGGAATAATGTGTCCTCGTGCCTGGGCTAAAATACCCTAGAATCCCTGAGATGGTGAAAAGAGGAATAGGAGCAGCCTGCTCCCTCAGAACCTGGAGGGGACAGATGACACACAAACAACCTAGACAGCAAACAAAAACAGAAACCACACTTATCTTATCTGAGCTGGAACAGACAATCCTTCCTTCCTTGCTTCCAAGGCCAGGCTGATTTCTATAACCCGCACAGAACACTGGGATTGAGTGATATTTAAACCAATGACCCCACCCAGTGCACCTGAAGGGAGGCAGATCCAGCACGACTCCAACACAAAACAAAAAACTAAACACGTGCTGCTATTCTGGCCGACCTCCGCACATAGTCAGAGCAGGGCATGACACTTGCTCTGCCCAAAAATGACGACCAACCTCAGATATGGGGTAGTATTGCCACAAAACTTATAAATTATTGGCTTGATATCAAACTAGGGAATATAAACAGAGAGTTTCTCCAATATTATCCCCTTTATTCAGTTATATGCATCGTAACTGAAATCAGAGAAAATATTGATGTAGCAACTAACGTTACACGTCTGCAAATGAGCGGGTATCTGGCTAAGTATCAAGCCAATTAATTTATATCAATACTACATAAAACAAAAATATACATTACCCAAGGGTCAAGTGATGTGCAGAGTCTTGGGGCAGTCAGCTCTCAAGAGTTTTTCCGATAATGCAAATGTTTCTCCAGAGATTTTCCTTTCTTTCTTTCTTTGTTTTTTTCTTTCTGTCCCTTTTTTTTTTTTCCTTTTTGGTATCTGGTTTTTTAACCCAAAACTTATCAGATGAACACACCCTCCTAGTTTGGAACTTTCCAATCATTGTTGGATGGGTGTGTGCATTGATAAGGAGCGTGACTTCATAATACTACCCAGAATGTTTGAGGTATACTTTGAGGAACATCTAGACAATTCTCACACTGTGGAATTCATGTTCAGATAAGAAATACAATAAGGCCTCTAAATCTGCAGGTGCGGTGTATCTTCTAACTGTCTAAATGTATAATATATTGTTACAATAACACTAGCTTTTTGAAGGACACAGTAATCTTCCCATGGACTTACTTCGGCCTACATGAAAATCCATACAAAATAGTGAATATAAATCAACATTGCTCTTAAAGGCAATGAATATCTATCATAATTAGAATAAGTAGATATAACTGTTTACACTCATGAAAAGGCACAACAATGTGGTTCCTGCACAGCCACACCAGCAACTTGGCTAGGTGACGCCGCTTCTGCCTCCACATTCTCAAGCCATTATTCCTGCGACAATGTCCGACTCTGCCTCCTCATCCTCCACCGTGTCCTCAGCCTCCACAGCAGGGACAATTCACAGTGCTCCTCCAGCATACCATATGTGCAGGGCACGGCGGTTTCACGCTGTTCTGCACCTCGTTTGCCTGGGCAAACGGAGTCACACAGGGGAGGAACTGCTCCGTGTCCTTCATCAAGAAATCCTGGCTTTCCCCGCGACAACTCAAAATCAGAACCATCGTGACTGACAACAGGAAGAATATGGTGTTGGCGCTGCATTAAGGAGGGCTGAGCCATGCGCCCTGCAGGGCACACGTGTTCAATCTGGTTGTCAAGCGGTTCCTGAAGTCTTCCACCCATCTGCAAGACATCCTAAAAATGGCCAGGAAATTTTGCATGCACTTCAGCCACTTGCACACCACAAAGCACACCCTCCTTGAGCTGCAGCGGCAGAAGGGCATCCCCCAACATAGGCTGATATGCGACGTTTCCACCCGTTGGAATGCCACCCTCCATATGTTTGACCGACTATACGAACAGAGAAAGGCCATAAACGATTTCTTGATGATCCAAGCGGACAGGAGTACCCCCCTGTGTAACTTCGATGTCAGCCAGTGGCAGCTCATGCGTGACACCTGCTGTTTGCTCAGGCCCTTTGAGGAGGCCATGTTATTTGTCAGTCGCCAGGACTACGGGATGAACAACGTCATTCCACTGCTTCATGCCCTGGAACAGATGCTGGTAAATCTGGCTGGTCAGGGGACTGGAGAAGTGGCACCTAGATCTCAAGGCCACATTAGCTCTGTGGGGGCTGAACTGGAGGAGGAGGAGGAGGAGGACATTGGAGCATATGCAATGTGTAGCGAAATGGGTGGTTTTTCTACATAGGTGACAGGAGAGGAGGAGCAGGAGCAGCCAGAGGAGCTACAGGGTGATGAGGAAGATGAGGCAGAGGACCCAGACACACCGTGGCAGTATGCAGTGGAGATGGAAGCAGGGAGTCCCTCCAAGTCACTTGCACAAATGGCCCGATGCATGCTCACTTGCTTGCGTAGTGAATGGTAGCGAATTGTCAGCATTTGGCAGAGGGATGACTTCTAGCTCTCCACCTTGTTTGATCCTCGCTACCATTCCAAAATGAAGGCCTTTTTTACACCCACTGAGAGGGAAGACAAACTGAACTACTATAAAGACATCCTATGTAGTCAGTTGGCCGCTACCTATCTGCGCCATCGTCCATCCTCTCGCATGTCTGACCGGGGGTGCCCTCTGCGCTCCCGTTTCTCTGCCATGGCTGCTGTGGCAGGGTGGGGGGGGGAGGAGAAGTTCCAGCTCCATCAGCAGCAACATGAGTCTAGAGTTGCTGATGAGCAGCTTTCTTCACCCGCCTAGTAAAGAAACTACTCACCAGCAGCAGCAGCTAGACCTGGAGCATGACCGGAACCAGCAGGTGGTGGCATGCTTGGACAGCACCCTGCCACCCCTCATTGAAGATCCGCTGGACTACTGGGCAGCCAAGCTGTATTTTTGGCTGCAACTGGCAGAGTTTGCCCTGGAAAAGCTGTCCTGCCCATCAGAGAGGGTGTTTAGTGCGGTGGGGCCATAGTTACCCCAAGAAGAACTCCCCTGTCCACCCAAAATGTAGAGAGACTGAATTTTGTCAAGATGAATCAGGCGTGGATAAGCCAGGATTTCCACCAACCAATGCCTGATGCATCAGACTGGATCATCCATGGTGCCACACCAACACTTTGACAAAAGAGACCGGTTTCTTCTGACTACCTGCCTCAGCTACTATTCTGATGCTGCCACCCGTCTGATGCCACACATCTGATGCCAAGTGCTCATTCTTTCACCCACCATCTTCAGCTGGTACTGGTAATGCCACCCACCTCCCCACTCTGTCAACGGCTCACTCTGTGGTCTACTGAAGCTGCTGTCAACTCACCACTCATGTCTTCTGATGCTGCTGCTGCCACCTTCACACTCTGTCATGGTGCCATCCTGTGGCCTACTCCTGCTGCTGCCGCCACAGTCATTGTGCCACCCTGTGGCCTCCCCCAGACGCTACCGCCACCTCCACACTCTGTCATTGTGCCACTCTGTGGCCTCCTACTTATGCTGCTGCCACCTCCAGACTCTGTCATTGGGCCATTCTGTGGTCTCCTCATGCTGCTTCCACCGCACCACTATGTCATAGGGCCACTCTATGGCCTCCTCATTCTGTTCCCACCCTCCCTAGTACAAGACTGGGCCACTATTTTGCCTTTCGGCCTGGCTGACATCATCATTTATTTGACCCTTCTTCTGATCTGTCATCTCTAGTTATAGTCAACAGCAATGAAGAGCAATGTTTGGTAATGCTTTCTAAGCTAAGCCATGACAAATGATTTGTTTGTTTTTCTCACACTGCTTTGTTCATTATAATATGGAGTCTTTTAGAAAAGTAAAATATCTCACCTTCAAACCTTTTCCTTTCTGCACAATATCTGCACCAGTTCAACTTGTGACATTTTCTGTCTTTAGCTTTTTTATACTATAAAGTTCTTTAACCTCTTAGTAACCAGCTTGTTTGGGGCCTTAGACAGCAAGTAAATTTTTTTCTTTTTTTGTCACGTTCCAAGAGCTATAACTTTTTTTTCTTTTTCAGTCAATATAGTCATATAAGGGCTTGTTTTTTGCGGGACAAGGTATAGTTTTTAATGGCACCATTTGGGGGGACATATAGCTTACTGATTACTGGTAACTTACTGTTAACTTTTATTAACTATTTTTTGAGGGAGTGGGAAAAAAAACAGTAATGCTGCCATTGAGACCCATAACTTTATAATTTATTGTTCTACAGAGCTACATGAGGGCTTGATTTTTGCGGGACAACTTGTAGTTTTCATTGGTATCATTTTGGGATACATAGCATACTTACATACTTTGATCTCTTTTTATACCATTTATTTTTGTGGCAATATGAAAAAATATAGCTATTTTGGAATTATTTGTTTATTCACTTTTTTGGTGTTCACCATATGGGATAAATTACATGAAAATTGTATAGCGCAGGTCATTAAGGAAACGGCGATACCAAATATGTGGTGAAGATTTTATTTTTGTAATTTTTCCATCTAAATGCTTTTTTTTTTTAATGGAAAAAGGTGTATTTTTTTAACTTGGAGATTTTCTTTTATTTGATAACACTTCATTTAACTTTAATCGGCGATCTTTTGATCACTTCTATAATACCCTGTACTGCTTATGCAGTAAATCGTATTATACTGTCAGTGCTATACTGCCAGTCACCAGCAGGCTGTATATATTGTATATCCTGATATGGATATACTGCAGGCAGTCCTGGGGCCTTCATTAGGCCCCAGGCTGCCATGCAACTACATCGGTACCCCATGATCTATGCTACTTAGATGCTATGGTCAGTATTGACTTCAGCATCTAAGGGGTTAAATGGCCCGGATCAGTGCTTCTGTCAATCTCGACCATTAAAGCAAGAGCCCAGCTCTCATGTGAGGGCTAAGCCCCCGATTTCCACTGTAGAAAGGCGGAGGCCTAGCCTAAGCCCCTTAAGCTAGGACTCTGCCCACTACTGGTGGTTACTAAAGGGTCAAATAATTTTGATAGATTTCAACAAAATGACCATGGAAATGTGTAGTGAAGACCACTGGTAGACGGGTGAAGTTAACCACCTCAGCCCCTATAGCTTAAACACCCTTAAAGACACTTTTTACACTTCTGACCTACACTACTTTCACCGTTTATTGCTCGGTCATGCAACTTACCACCCAAATGAATTTTACCTCCTTTTCTTCTTACTAATAGAGCTTTCATTTGGTGGTATTTCATTGCTGCTGACATTTTTACTTTTTTTGTTATTAATCGAAATTTAACGATTTTTCTGCAAAAAAATGACATTTTTCACTTTCAGTTGTAAAATTTTGCAAAAAAAACGACATCCATATATAAATTTTTCTCTAAATTTATTGTTCTACATGTCTTTGATAAAAAAAAAATGTTTGGGTAAAAAAAAAATGGTTTGGGTAAAAGTTATAGCGTTTACAAACTATGGTACAAAAATGTGAATTTCCGCTTTTTGAAGCAGCTCTGACTTTCTGAGCACCTGTCATGTTTCCTGAGGTTCTACAATGCCCAGACAGTACAAACACCCCACAAATGACCCCATTTCGGGAAGTAGACACCCTAAGGTATTCGCTGATGGGCATAGTGAGTTCTTAGAACTTTTTATTTTTTGTCACAAGTTAGTGGAAAATGATGATTTTTTTTTTTTTTTTTTCTTACAAAGTCTCATATTCCACTAACTTGTGACAAAAAATAAAAACTTCTATGAACTCACTATGCCCATCAGCGAATACCTTGGGGTGTCTTCTTTCCAAAATGGGGTCACTTTTGGGGTAGTTATACTGCCCTGGCATTCTAGGGGCCCAAATGTGTGGGAAGTAGTTTGAAATCAAAATGTGTAAAAAATGACCGGTGAAATCCGAAAGGTGCTCTTTGGAATGTGGGCCCCTTTGCCCACCTAGGCTGCAAAAAAGTGTCACACATGTGGTATCTCCATACTCAGGAGAAGTTGGGCAATGTGTTTTGGGGTGTCATTTTACATATACCCATGCTGGGTGAGATAAATTTCTTGGTCAAACACCAACTTTGTATAAAAAAATGGGAAAAGTTGTCTTTTGCCAAGATATTTCTCTCACCCAGCATGGGTATATGTAAAATGACACCCCAAAACACATTGCTCAACTTCTCCTGAGTACAGCGATACCAGATGTGACACTTTTTTGCAGCCCAGGTGGGCAAAGGGGCCCAGGAAGTTTTTTTCCAGGGGCCCTAATGTGTGGTAAGTAGGTAAATGACCTGTGAAATCCTAAAGGTGCTCTTTGGAATGTGGGCCCCTTTGCCCACCTAGGCTGCAAAATAGTGTCACACATGTGGTATCGCCGTATTCAGGAGAAGTTGGGCAATGTGTTTTGGGGTGTCTTTTTACATATACTCATGCTGGGTGAGAGAAATATCTCGGCAAAATACAACTTTTCCCATTTTTTATACAAAGTTGGCATTTGACCAAGATATTTATCTCACCCAGCATGGGTATATGTAAAATGACACCCCAAAACACATTGCCCAACTTCTCCTGAGTACGGCGATACCAGATGTGTGACACTTTTTTGCAGCCTAGATGCGCAAAGGGGCCCACATTCATTTTATGAGGGCATTTTTAGACATTTGGATCCCAGACTTCTTCTCACGCTTTAGGGCCCCTAGAATGCCAGGGCAGTATAAATACCCCACATGTGACCCCATTTTGGAAAGAAGACACCCCAAGGTATTCAATGAGGGGCATGGCGAGTTCATAGAAATATTTTTTTTTTGGCACAAGTTAGCGGAAATTGATATTTTTTTTTTCTCACAAAGTCTCCCTTTCCGCTAACTTGGGACAAAAATTTCAATCTTTCATGGACTCAATATGCCCCTCACGGAATACCTTGGGGTGTCTTCTTTCCGAAATGGGGTCACATGTGGGGTATTTATACTGCCCTGGCATTCTAGGGGCCCTAAAGCGTGAGAAGAAGTCTGGAATATAAATGTCTAAAAAATTTTACGCATTTGGATTCCGTGAGGGGTATGGTGAGTTCATGTGAGATTTTATTTTTTGACACAAGTTAGTGGAATATGAGACTGTAAGAAAAAAAATAAAAATTTCCGCTAACTTGGGCCAAAAAAATGTCTGAATGGAGCCTTACAGGGGGGTGATCAATGACAGGGGGGTGATTAATGACAGGGGGGTGATTAATGACAGGGGGGTGATCAATGACAGGGGGGTGATCAGGGAGTCTATATGGGGTGATCACCCCCCTGTCATTGATCACCCCCCTATAAGGCTCCATTCAGATGTCCGTATGTGTTTTGCGGATCCGATCCATGCATCAGTGGATCCGTAAAAATCCCACGGACATCTAAATGCAGCCTGACAGGGGGGTGATCAATGACAGGGGGGTGATCAATGACAGGGGCGTGATCAGGAAGTCTATATGGGGTGATCACCACCCTGTCATTGATCACCCCCCTATAAGGCTCCATTCAGATGTCTGTATGTGTTTTGCGTATCCGATCCATGCATCAGTGGATCCGTAAAAATCATACGGACATCTGAATGCATCCTGACAGGGGGGTGATCAATGACAGGGGGGTGATCAATGACAGGGGGTGATCAGGGAGTCTATATGGGGTGATCACCCCCCTGTAAGGCTCCATTCAGATGTCCGTATGTGTTTTGCGGATCAGATCCATGCATCAGTGGATCCGTAAAAATCATACGGACATCTGAATGCAGCCTGACAGGGGGGTGATCAATGACAGGGGGGTGATCAATGACAGGGGGGTGATCAGGGAGTCTATATGGGGTGATCACCCCCCTGTCATTGATCACCCCCCTATAAGGCTCCATTCAGATGTCCGTATGTGTTTTGCGGATCCGATCCATGCATCAATGGATCCGTAAAAATCATACGGACATTTGATTGCAGCCTGACAGGGGGGTGATCAATGACAGGGGGGTGATCAATGACAGGGGGGTGATCAGGGAGTCTATATGGGGTGATCACCCCCCTGTAAGGCTCCATTCAGATGTCCGTATGTGTTTTGCGGATCCGATCCATGCATCAGTGGATCCGTAAAAATCATACGGACATCTGAATGCAGCCTGACAGGGGGGTGATCAATGACAGGGGGGTGATCAATGACAGGGGGGTGATCAGGGAGTCTATATGGGGTGATCACCCCCCTGTAAGGCTCCATTCAGATGTCCGTATGTGTTTTGCGGATCCGATCCATGTATCAGTGGATCCGTAAAAATCATACAGACATCTGAATGCAGCCTTACAGGGGGGTGATCAATGACAGGGGGGTGATCAGGGAGTCTATATGGGGTGATCACCTCCGTCATTGATCACTCCCCTGTAAGGCTCCATTCAGATGTCCGTACGTGTTTTGCGGATCCGATCCATGTATCAGTGGATCCGTAAAAATCATACGGACATCTGAATGCAGCCTTACAGGGGGGTGATCAATGACAGGGGGGTGATCAATGACAGGGGGGTGATCAGGGAGTCTATATGGGGTGATCAGGGAGTCTATATGGGGTGATCACCCCCCTGTCATTGATCACCCCCCTATAAGGCTCCATTCAGATGTCCGTATGTGTTTTGCGGATCCGATCCATGCATCAATGGATCCGTAAAAATCATACGGACATCTGATTGCAGCCTGACAGGCGGGTGATCAATGACAGGGGGGTGATCAATGACAGGGGGGTGATCAGGGAGTCTATATGGGGTGATCACCCCCCTGTAAGGCTCCATTCAGATGTCCGTATGTGTTTTGCGGATCCGATCCATGCATCAGTGGATCCGTAAAAATCATACGGACATCTGAATGCAGCCTGACAGGGGGGTGATCAATGACAGGGGGGTGATCAATGACAGGGGGGTGATCAGGGAGTCTATATGGGGTGATCACCCCCCTGTAAGGCTCCATTCAGATGTCCGTATGTGTTTTGCGGATCCGATCCATGTATCAGTGGATCCGTAAAAATCATACAGACATCTGAATGCAGCCTTACAGGGGGGTGATCAATGACAGGGGGGTGATCAGGGAGTCTATATGGGGTGATCACCTCCGTCATTGATCACTCCCCTGTAAGGCTCCATTCAGATGTCCGTACGTGTTTTGCGGATCCGATCCATGTATCAGTGGATCCGTAAAAATCATACGGACATCTGAATGCAGCCTTACAGGGGGGTGATCAATGACAGGGGGGTGATCAATGACAGGGGGGTGATCAGGGAGTCTATATGGGGTGATCACCACCGTCATTGATCACGCCCCTGTAAGGCTCCATTCAGACGTCCGTATGCGTTTTGCGGATCCGATCCATCTATCAGTGGATCCGTAAAAATCATGCGGACGTCTGAATGGAGCTTTACAGGGGGGTGATCAATGACAGGGGGGTAATCAATGACAGGGGGGTGATCAGGGAGTCTATATGGGGTGATCAGGGGTGATCAAGGGTGATCAAGGGTGAATAAGGGGTTAATAAGTGACAGGGGGGGGTGTAGTGTAGTGGTGCTTGGTGCAACATATTACTGAGCTACCTGTGTCCTCTGGTGGTCGATCCAAACAAAGGGGACCACCAGAGGACCAGGTAGCAGGTATATTAGACGCTGTTATCAAAACAGCGTCTAATATACCTGTTAGGGGTTAAAAAAATCACATCTCCAGCCTGCCAGCGAACGATCGCCGCTGGCAGGCTGGAGATCCACTCTCTTACCTTCCGTTCCTGTGAGCGCGCGCGCCTGTGTGCGCGCGTTCACAGGAAATCTCGGCTCACGCGAGATGACGCATATATGCGTGACTCTGCGCAGGGCTGCCATCTCCGGAACGCGAATCTGCGTTAGGCGGTCCGGAGGTGGTTAAAGGCTATGTACACTTTTGGGGGCAAATCTTTTTATGATTGCATTTTACTCGTTTTGGGGTAAAAACATTTTTTTTAATTGGTCTTTATTGAAAATATTGAGCTGTTGTGTCACAAAAGGTTAACAGTTTTTTCTAGCTATGTGAATCCAACTTTCACTTTCACTTTGTGACGTTCATCTTATAACCCTTATCTCTAAATTACCAAAAGGTCATAAACACTTATTTAAGTCACATTCTTATGAGTAAGATAAGGATTGAGCTATATAATGAGTGTTTATAAGGTTAGAGATCAGAGATAAGGAGCCCGTCAGGTGAGCTGGCTGACAGAACAGAGAGAAAATTCAGATCCTGCTACTAGAGCATCTGAGCCCTGTACAGAGAAAAGTGCTCCAAATTTTAAATAAATTAATTAATAATTTTAGCTCAAAATGAGTACAATGCAATTATTAAAAGAAATTACCCCTAAAGGTGTACATAGAATTTAAATGCATTGGAATTTACTATCATCATTGCATAATAAAACAAGTGAAACAAAATTAATAGCAAATTTTATCTTTATTCCTATGCATTATACATAACAAATCATGCGTTTATTTTTTTTAGCATTTGCTTTTGACAGAACTTTCTAGAACTACATGCATATGTGATTTAGACAAAGAAACTAAAGGCTCTTTAGTCTGAACCTTGTTTTGAGGATTTTAAGTTATCAGAACTAAATTTGAAACACCTTCCCACTAATATAAAATATAACTTTTAATATTTCCTTTAAAAATAAGCTCAGATCAAGCCCAGACCCCGTGGGTCATAAATACAGATCCTAGCTTAAGTCTCCCAGTGGGTCCTGATTGATGGGCACCACTGTGAGAGTCTTTATCTTGA
The DNA here is from genome assembly GCF_905171765.1 of Bufo bufo. Taxonomy (NCBI): domain Eukaryota; kingdom Metazoa; phylum Chordata; class Amphibia; order Anura; family Bufonidae; genus Bufo; species Bufo bufo. The sequence goes on along the minus strand of NC_053391.1, from coordinate 354,132,685 downwards.
GACTCCAGTTAAGTATATATATTCCAATATACAATCCCCTGACAAACCGGTCTCTACATTAGGGACTGAGGATATCTTTTTGTTATATACCTACCAATATCACCTGGTTTAGCCTTTTAGTGGTACACTTATTTATTATACTCAGCGGGCCGCATTAGCCTTTTCCACTCTACACCCTATGTTAGACATAGGGCAAAATCGGGATTTATAGGTTAGGTACGAGGACGGGGAATCCCTACCATCAAGGGGTGTCCCTGGGCTGAGGCTTAGGAAGGGACGTATAGGGAGAACCTAGGTAATGATATCCTTCTCTTCCTGGCCCCCTATCTGCATCCTGAAGTATCAACTTACAGAGACTCTCATCTACATCTTGAAGTATCTACCTACAGAGACTCTTAGGCTACTTTCACACCTGCGTTCGGGTGTCCGCTCGTGAGCTCCGTTTGAAGGGGCTCACAAGCGGCTCCGAACGCAACCGTCCAGCCCTAATGCATTCTCAGTGGATGCGAATCCGCTGAGAATGCATCAGTCTGCCAGCGTTCAGCCTCCGCTCCGCTCAGCGAGCCGACACCTGAACGCTGCTTGCAGCGTTCGGATGTCCGCCTGGCCGTGCGGAGGCAAGCGGATCCGTCCAGACTTACAATGGAAGTCAATGGGGACGGATCCGCTTGAAGATGACACCATATGGCTCAATCTTCAAACGGATCCGTCCCCCATTGACTTTCAATGTAAAGTCTGGACGAATCCGTTCAGGCTACTTTCAGACTTAGTTTTTTTTTTCAAACTATAATGCAGACGGATCCATTCTGAACGGATACAAACGTCTGCATTATAGGAGCGGATCCGTCTGAGCAGACATCAGACGGACCCGCTCTGAACGCTAGTGTGAAAGTAGCCTAATCTGCATTCTTCAAAGGCTGTAAAGCTGCAGCAATTTTGGGTTATGTCAACAAACCGTGAGCAATCTCAGTAAAACCATTCAGTATATTGTTCTGAGATAACAAGTGTGCCATATAAATCTGTATTTATGACCCACGGGGTCTGGGCTTGATCTGAGCTTATTTTTAAAGAAAATTTTAAAAGTTATATTTTTTATTAGTGGGAAGGTGTTTCAAGTTTAGTTCTAGTATATACTCCCCCTGTATTGTAATACACCGCCGAGGCGGTTTGTTCTTGTTGATTTTAAGTTATCACTACAAAATGCTGAAAGAGAAACAAACATCTTTCGTATGGTTAATTGGGCTGGTTCAGCAAGCTTGTCTACAGGTAATGGCAGAAACAGCTTATGCTTCATTTTCCACTTAATGGATAGGCTGTGGCCATTGAACAGAATACGCTTTTTTTGGAGGGATTTATCATAGTCTGGCGGCATACGTTGGCATACCCAGGCGCTCTGCCAGATGCTGGATCCGGCAGTCTGTGCACCTCATCTGAGTGTTCTTCTAACGCCACAAAATTGGCATAGGATGAAAAATGTGGCGGGGCCGCTGGACTTGCCCTCACGACGCCCCCTTTTTGGGAAAGTGGTAAGGCTGGAGGAGAAACAGCACTTGTGCAAAAAAAAAATTGTAGTTGCGTTGAAAAATTAACACTTAGTTTGCAACTTTTTCACTCCACAAATGTGGTGGACCTCAGAATAAATTTTCAATTCATGTACATTTCTTTCCAATTAACATGATTAAAAAGTACCTAGCTTTTAACTGATTTATAATATTTATACTTCCCTTTTTGTGGGTGGTTTGATATATCTTTAGCTACACTATATATAACTGGCCTTTTTACATACAGCGATACAATTTTATGCTGCTTGTACGTCATTGTTTTTGTTAACTATGGATCACAATAATCTGTCTCTTTGTTCACCCAATTAGGATATACATTCGGCTTGGCTGTGCACATATTATGTTTAAAGGGGTTTTGTCACTTCAGCAAATAGCATTTATTATGTGGAGAAAGTTAATACAAGGCACTTACTAATGTATTGTTATTATCCATATTGCCTCCTTTGCTGCCTGGATTCATTTTTTCATCACATTATACACTGCTTGTTTCCATGGTTACGACCACCCTGCAATCCAGCATCAGTGGCCATGCTTGCACACTATAGAAGAAAGCATCAGCCTATGTGCGCTCCCACGTTCCCGGCCACTTTTTCATATAGTGTGCAAGCATGGCCACAGCTGAGGATTGCAGGGTGGTCGTAACCATGGAAACTAGCAGTGTGACGCTAGTGATGGAAAAATGAATCCAGCCAGCAAAGGAAGCAATATGGACAATCACAATACATTAGTAAGTGGCTTGTATTAACTTTCTCTATGATAAATGTCACTTGCTGAAGTGATACAATCCCTTTAAGGAGGTAGGATCAGGGATGACCATACACATTTTACTCCATATTGGCCATTGCAGTTGTTCAAACTCCATACATGTTCAGTGACACCTGGTGAAGGAAGAAAGATCTTTCTGGGAATGTTCTTCCAAAGAAAGATCTTTTGTCCATGAATGATCTTTCTTTGACCAAAAGTTCTTTCATCTGACTTTCTGATGAAAATGTTAAACCCGGCCGACTTCTTTTTAGATGATGATGGTCTGTCATCAGTGGGCTACAGCGATCTTTGGTTGTTAAATATCACCAGACAAATGATCATTTTGATTGAAATTGATCATTTAGCTCAACTTTACACTAATGTCTATAGGTAACTTTAGGAGAGCAATAAGGGACTGATGAAGTTTGGTGACATAGACACATATGAGGTGGTGAGTCGAGAAAAAACTAATGTGTATTAGGTGCTTTATGTGCAAATAGATGTTTACCTACTTGCTAAGAATGTGTTATATAGCATAGTACTGTAGTACTTGTCTGTTCAGATATTTGACGATCCTCTTAACAATACAGTACCTTTGGGGTGAGGCCTAATAGCATAATGGCAAAGGTGACATCACTTTTGACAGTACTAAATCTTCTGACATGCAAAGAATTGGAAAGGTCAGATAATATGACAGAAAACACAAATATGTAACAGGGGCTGAACTTTCACAGATGGACTCGATATAAATGAACTAATAGTAGTACCATTAGAAATTTACTTATCAACTTTGTAGGCTCAGTCCATATGCAGTCTTTCAGTCTAATAGATACAAATAACTAGTGTTGGGTGCGAATATTCGAATCGCTAATTTTAATCGCGAATATCGCCACTTTGAGAATTCGCGAAGATTTAGAATATAGTGCTATATATTCGTATTCGCAAATATTCTAGATTTTTTTCATCTGAACCCATGATCCCTCCCTGCTTCTTGCTTGTGGGCAATGAGAAGGCTGCAATGTCTTTGTCTGAGCTTAGCAACATCCCTAGCAACCAATAGGAAATTTGCCTACCCCTTACTATATAAGAAACTCCCCAGCAGCCATTTTCTGTAGTTTTATGGAGTTCTGAGAGAGACAACAGTGTCATTGCTGTGCTCTGTGCTTTACTGTTTAATTACATTAGATAGTTAGTTAGTTAGCTCATATATATAATACAGATAGTTAGTGGGAGATAGTCAGTGTAGGTAAGATAGTGATAAAGTGTAGCTGATAGGTTCTGCTGTCCATACATACATGCTACATACATAGTGCTGTGATGTCACAAGTTCACAACAATACTTAGTGCACCAATCAGTAATATGTAGTCAGACCTGCTAAAATGTTGCAAGTATTGTGCCAAAATATGCGCATCATGAATTGCCGATTTGCACAATCTCGAATATATTGGAGCACTCTATCTGCATATAAAGCTATCATAATGTTCTGCCGTGCCAACCATTTTCTCCAGTCTCAGGAAACTTCTAGCAGCTTGAAAAATGTAGGAAAATTGATCCACGCCTGTATTGCGAGCGCAACATGCGCATATTACATTGCCGATTTTCACAATCAAGAAAATAATTGCGAATTCTTGAATTCACGAATTTATGATGATTATTTGCCCAAATATTCGTGAAATATCGCAAATTCGAATATTGCCCCTGCCGCTCATCACTACAAATAGCACCTTACAAAATAAAGAGGTTTCATGAGATTAGAGAAAAACTTATTTTTTCCACAGAAAGCGTGTCCCTCTTGAGGCTGTGTATGGCACTGCAGCCCAGCCCCATTCACTTAAAGGCTGAGCAGCAATACCAACTACAGTGCATGGACAGGAAAGCAGAGCCTTGCTTTGTATTAGTTATGTTCACAAACGATTTATGAGGGTGACAGATGATTCTAAGCGATACAGTTTAATGCCGATTACAGTGTTAAAGCTATTGTTACAGTATAAAAGTCTAATGTGTAGATTTCTTCTTCTCTAACTTTAAGATTTTAGAGCTTCCACTTGAAGCCACAGTCCACCCTCTGCTCTTAAGATCAACTCCGGCTTCCTGCGGACTACTTTGTTGGGATCCAAGGCCACCTTAAAGTTGAGAAGTGTAAGAGCAAGCACCACTTTCATTTCAGCCATGGCAAAGTTTTGTCCAATACAATTCCTACGAATTAAAAAGCATATGTTATATTAAGAAATTTAGGGGGAAACAGAGGACATTGTACTGTAGTCTTTTAATTATGTACATTTGTGCAACTATAATGTTACCCTAAACACTGCAACTTTATGGTATTCAATTTGATGACCAATCTGATGTAGGAAGTATTTAATGATTTGCCACTGCTCAAAAAATGGAGCATCTGGCACCCATATTCTAATCCAATATCTATCTAGTATTTTGTGAGAGCATATTCTAAACCATATCTATAGGTTATAACTGGAAATCTTATGGAGTAGCCCATAACAAGCTGTACAAGGTAGCTAAGTAAGCTAATTTTGAGCACAAATAGGTAATATCATTGTAGCTTAGAAATGGTGATGCTTAAATGTGTTTTCCAGGACTCCTATACTGTTGACCTATCCTCAGGTTAGGTCATCGATATCTCCTGGCACTCCACCAATCAGTTCTTTGAAGAGGCAGTGGCGCTATGGTAAACGCTGCCGACTTCTCACACTATGCCAAGCTCAGCACTGTCCATTGTATAGCGGCTGTGCTTGGTATTGCAGCCCAGATCCATTCACTTGAATGGGACTGTGCTGCAACTAGAACATTTGACCAATGAACGCGATGTCACTGACCTAGGTAGAGGCCGCAGCGCTCACTGGAGCACCACAACCTCTTCAAACGGCTGATCGGTAGGGATGCCGAGAGTCGGACCCCCACCAATCAGATATTGACAACCTACCGTATCCTGAGGATTGGTTCAGCAGTATATAAATTTCAGAAAACCCCTTTAATAAATAAACATGGATGCCTAGAGATTATCACCATGGAAATTTGTGATAAACAGAAGAGCCATTAAAGGATAAACGGCAAAGGTCTTTAATTGCTAGGAATAAAAAAAAATATCATTCATTGTATAATCCTTACCTAGGTCCAGCAGAGAAAGGTACAAAAGCATGTGAGGACCGCTGATCTGTGGAGCTGGGATCAAATCGATAAGGATCATAGACCTAACAGAACAGAGGTGGTAGTTCTGGTAAACGTTTTAATAAATGGTAGCAAAGTAATATGAATATTAATAAAAGCAAAAACATTTGTACCTCTGGATTCGGCCAAACTGCAGGGTTGTGGTGAGTTCCATAAATACTGATCAGGCTGATGTTCCCTGAATTTGACAAGCATTAGCAAGTAGTTGGTGAGATTAAAAACAAAAAATCTCCATCCATATGAATGCATATATAATATTTGCACAAGTGGTATAAAAAGAGACAGATTTTTGTATTTTCGGCTATTTTTTTGATTAAATGGTTCAGAAGATCAAATTTAAGCTGCCTTCACATGGGTTTTTGTGGCTTTTTTTGACTATTCTATTAATTGAATTCATTTTGTACAAGAGTTTTCTTGGTCACATCTTTACGTGTGTTTTTTCCAGTCCTATAGAGAAGCCTATAAAAGCAACTCTGGGTTACCCAAAAAGTGAAGAAAACCCCTACAAAAAACTTTGTAATGCATTTTATATTCCCCTATTGACTTCCAGATAACATCTGGCGGCAGCATTTTTTAACCCCTTAAGAGCACCTGTTACCACTAAATGCAGTACAATCTGCAGGCAGCAGACTATAGAGCAGGAAAAGTTGAGCAGATTGATATATAGTTTTGTGGGAAAAGGTTCAGTAAAACCTGTATACATTAAACACCTGATCTTTCTATACTTAAAGGGGTTGTCCATATTGCTTCCTTTGTTGGCTGGATTCATTTTTCCATCACATTATACACGGCTCGTTTCATGGTTACTACCACCCTGCAATCCAGCAGCAGTGGCCGTGCTTACACACTAAAGGAAAAAGTGTCGGGCCTCTCTGGTGGCCGGGACCATAGAAGTTCACAGCTGGTGCTTTCTTCTATAGTGTGCAATATTTTGGGGGAAATGGAGACCAGAAATGGAGAATTGTACATTTTTACAATTTTCAGCTACAGCATTCACTGCACAGGGAATGTATTTCTAAGTTTTATTAGTTCATACATTGTTTGAAGCAGCTATACCTATTATGTTTTTTTTTATTGTTTATTTATTTTAAATGTAAAATTTGGAAAGGGGAGAGATTTGAATATTTATCTATATTTTTACTGTCTCTTTTAGTTCCCTTAGGGGACTTGAACATGTGATTTTCTGATCATTTGTACCATAGACTGCAAATAGAATACTATTGTGCTCTATGGTATTTTTACAGGCTGCCTTCCAGGCTGTGTCTCTGATACCAACCAAATGGAGCTCAGCAATTACACCATTGGGGCTCCAGTCGCAGGACAGAGGAAGCCCCTATCTAACCGCTCATATGTTGCAGTTACTATTGACCGAGGCGTTAATTAACTTGGTTAAATGACTGGGAACAAAATTATATCCTATCCTGCTCATTACAGCTGTATTATACAGCTGGTACCTGCTCCATATGGAGTGAGCTCAGCTTGTGAGCTTTCTGCATATACCGGTATTCCCTTAAAGAAAATTACATACATTTACAACATTTTATATTAAGGGGTTAAATGCAAGGAAAAGCACTGCAAAAAAACCCTGCATTTTTCCTAAAAATGGTATATGTGAAATGACCCCAATTGAGGTTAATATTCTTGCAGATGCTGAATTAATGCAGTGTTACAGTTGAATATCCACTCATAGGTTGAACAACCTACTGTGCTTACAGGAGTATTGTGCTGGTACCTATAAGATACTATGTGTTGAGCTTTTATCCACCTAACATTGTTGTAGATATCATAGTTTGAAATGATTACTTCATGAACCTGTAGTGATACAAACTAGACTATACCTTTTGGAATGACTTTCCCATCGGGCATCGCAATATCCTCAGTACATCGTCTAGACACTGCTGTTACTGGGGGATGTAATCGGAGGCTCTCCTTGATGCACATGGTGGTAAATGGCAGCAGAGACAAGTCATCCCTAAAGAGAAAAATGAATGGCACAATTGATCAAGAGAACTACAAAACTCACAAATAAAATTGGGGTGTACTAGTAGTTCCTACATTTATATGAAGTTCTTTGTAGGGCACCAAAGAAACAGTAAACACACAGATTTAGTCATGTATGACCCAGTGACATAACGAATGGGGGACACGTCACCGCAGTGGCTAGTCATTGGCTGCAGCGGCCACATGACCCACGTCAAACCAGATGTTGAAGCGGGGAGACCGTAGAGCCGTGAGGGAGCAAATATACCTGAATCCACTGGCGGGGATCAGGTGAGTATTTTTTCCTCTGCAGGACCATGTTGTGGGGGTCCAAAGATGATGATAAAACGGGTGCTTACATAGAAGTATACATCAGGGTAGTTTTTAGTTGAAGGTTCATTTTAGGTCCAATTACCTTCTTGGTATATCTTTATAGTAGTAAGAGCTCCTTTTTCTGACACAGAGCTCCAAATTTCCAGCATGGATAGAATTCAAGACGTTTAAAATTTTTTCCTAATTAAAAAGTAACCACATTAATTCCAATATACGTTTTGTTTCATTTCCTCACTATTTTAAAGGTAATTGTTTGCTGTCAGTGAATGAGAACATTCTTGTTTACACTCAGAGGCAGCTCTAAAGACCTAGTCCTGCTCTTTGCTGAGATGTGTGTACAATTGCATCGATCCAAGGCAATGACCTGTGAGTAGAGTTGAGCGAACACCTGGATGTTCGGGTTCGAGAAGTTCGGCCGAACTTCCCCGAAATGTTCGGGTTCGGGATCCGAATTCGACCCGAACTTTGCCCTGAACCCGAACCCCATTGAAGTCAATGGGGACCCGAACTTTTCAGCACTAAAAAGGCTGTAAAACAGACCAGGAAAGGGCTAGAGGGCTGCAAAAGGCAGCAAAATGTAGGTAAATCCCCTGCAAACAAATGTGAATAAGGAAATGAATTGAAATAAAAATAAAATAAATAAAAATTAACCAATATCAATTGGAGAGAGGTCCCATAGCAGAGAATCAGGCTTCATGTCATAGCAGAGAATCAGGCTTCATGTCACCCACCACTGGAACAGGCCACTGTCAGATATTTTTAGGCCCATGCACCCAGACAGAGGAGAGAGGTCCCATAGCAGAGAATCTGGCTTCATGTCATAGCAGAGAATCAGGCTTCATGTCACCCACCACTGGAACAGGCCATTGTCAGATATTTTTAGGCCCCGGCACCCAGACAGAGGAGAGAGGTCCCATAGCAGAGATTCAGGTTTCATGTCATAGCAGAGAATCAGGCTTCACGTCACCCAACATTGGAACAGGCCACTGTCAGATATGTTTAGGCCCCGGCACCCAGACAGAGGAGAGAGGTCCCATAGCAGAGAATCAGGTTTCATGTCATAGCAGAGAATCAGGCTTCACGTCACCCAACACTGGAACATGCAACTGTCAGATATGTTTAGGCCCCGGCACCCAGACAGAGGAGAGAGGTCCCATAGCAGAGAATCAGGCTTCATGTCATAGCAGAGAATCAGGCTTTACATCACCCAACACTGGAACAGGCCACTGTCAGATATTTTTAGGCCCCGGCACCCAGACAAAGGAGAGGTTCATTCAACTTTGGGTTGCCCCACAATATAATGGTAAAATGAAAATAAAAAGACGATTGAATGAGGAAGTGCCCTGGAGTACAATAATATATGGTTATGGGGAGGTACAAACCGGATTCCAAAAACGCTGGGACACTATACAAATCGTGAATAAAAACTGAATGCAATGATGTGGAGGTGCCAACTTCTAATATTTTATTCAGAATAGAACATAAATCACGGAACAAAAGTTTAAACTGAGAAAATGTACCATTTTAAAAGGGAAAAATATGTTGAATCAGAATTTCATGGTGTCAACAAATCCCCAAAAAGTTGGGACAAGGCCATTTTCACCACTGTGTGGCATCTCCCCTTCTTACAACACTCAACAGATGTCTGGGGACCGAGGAGACCAGTTTCTCAAGTTTAGAAGTAGGAATGCTCTCCCATTCTTGTCTAATACAGGCCTCTAACTGTTCAATCGTCTTGGGCCTTCTTTGTTGCACCTTCCTCTTTATGATGTGCCAAATGTTCTCTATAGGTGAAAGATCTGGACTGCAGACTGGCCATTTCAGTACCCGGATCCTTCTCCTACGCAGCCATGATGTTGTGATTGATGCAGAATGTGGTCTGGCATTATCTTGTTGAAAAATGCAGGGTCTTCCCTGAAAGAGATGACGTCTGGATGGGAGCATATGTTGTTCTAGAACCTGAATATATTTTTCTGCATTGATGGTGCCTTTCCAGATATGCAAGCTGCCCATGCCACACGCACTCATGCAACCCCTATACAATCAGAGATGCAGGCTTCTGAACTGAGCATTGATAACTTGGGTTGTCCTTGTCCTCTTTGGTCCGAATGACATGGCGTCCCAAATTTCCAAAAAGAACTTTGAATCGTGACTCGTCTGACCACAGAACAGTCTTCCATTTTGCCACACTCCATTTTAAATGATCCCTGCTCCAGTGAAAACACCTGAGCTTGTGGATCTTGCTTAGAAATGGCTTCTTCTTTGCACTGTAGAGTTTCAGCTGGCAACGACGGATGGCACGGTGGATTGTGTTCACTGACAATGGTTTCTGGAAGTATTCCTGAGCCCATTCTGTGATTTCCTTTACAGTAGCATTCCTGTTTGTGGTGCAGTGTCGTTTAAGGGCCCGGAGATCAAGGGCATCCAGTATGGTTTTACGGCCTTGACCCTTACGCACAGAGATTGTTCCAGATTCTCTGAATCTTCGGATGATGTTATGCACAGTTGATGATGATAGATGCAAAGTCTTTGCAATTTTTCGCTGGGTAACACCTTTTATGATATTGCTCCACTATCTTTCTGCGCAACATTGTGGGAATTGGTGATCCTCTACCCATCTTGGCTTCTGAGAGACACTGCCACTCTGAGAAGCTCTTTTTATACCCAATCATGTTGCCAATTGACCTAATTAGTGTTAATTGGTCTTCCAGCTCTTCATTATGCTCAAATTTACTTTTTCCAGCCTCTTATTGCTACTTGTCCCAACTTTTTTGGGATTTGTTGACACCGTGAAAATTGGAATCAACGTATTTTTCCTTTAAAATGATACATTTACTCGGATTAAACGTTTGATCTGTCATCTACGTTCTATTACAAATAAAATATTGACATTTGCCATCTCCACATCATTGCATTCAGTTTTTATTCACAATTTGTTTAGTGTCCCAAATTTTTTGGAATCCGGTTTGTAGTTATAAATGTCTAATCTGCACAAGGGATGGACAGGTCCTGTGGGATCCATGCCTGGTTCATTTTTATGAACGTCAGCTTGTCCACATTGGCTTTAGACAGGCGGCTGCGTTTGTCTGTAATGACGCCCCCTGCCGTGCTGAATACACGTTCAGACAAAACGCTGGCCGCCGGGCAGGCCAGCACCTCCAAGGCATAAAAATAGAATAAAAGCACAAAGTCTCTGTATAGGGAATAAGTCCACTCAAGCGCTGCAAATCCCAAGACAATGTGGGTAAAAGTCTAATAAGTAAAATGATATAGAAAAGGATTGCGCTACAAGAGAGGATTCTTTTAAATGTTCCTATTATATTCTCTTTCTTACGTTCGGAAAAATCTTCAGTTAGATGGACCACATTCAATCATAAATTTTCAACAGTTGCATGGAAACCTGAAATGCAGTGGAAAAAACGCACTATGGTGTAGTATGTTCAAACACCTGTCGCATCAGATGTATGCGATATACTCAGTGGCGTAACTAGAGTTCCATGGGCCCCAGGGCAAACTTTGAAATGGGCCCCCCCCCCCCGGGCCCGACCCCCCAAACCCTCCCCCTCGCACATCCCCACCCCCCGGTCGCACCCTCTCATTACGCCCCGGGACCCATCACTACAGAACATACAGGCTAATACAGCACCCCATACCACTTACATCCAGTGACGTCTCCTTTGATGTAGATGTTCTGTCCTCATCTTCTCCTTTTAGATCTTCAGACCAGACACCATTTTCAGCCATTTCTCATCTCTGCAGTTTGACAAAACATATCTTAGTTTACTACTTCAATCACCCTACCACCCTGTGCTCCCCAATATTATACTGCAGAAACAGTTAAACCCCTGATAATACTAATACCATGCAGATAATCCCCCATGCAGTAATTATTGGCACACAGCACCCTAAAATAACTGCACATTTGGCACCCTCTGTATTTAGTTGAATAATTGCCCCCTCACTCAGAATACATTTTATTTTGCCACCTCTCACTCAGAATATATTTTATTTTGCCACCTCTCACTCAGAATACATTTTATTTTGCCCCCTCTCACTCAGAATACATTTTATTTTGCCCCCTCTCACTCAGAATACATTTTATTTTGCCCCCTCTCACTCACAATACATTTTATTTTGCCCCCTCTCACTCAGAATATATTTTTATTTTGCCCCTCTCACTCAGAATATATTTTTATTTTGCCCCCTCTCACTCAGAATATATACAATGTGAGAGGGGGCAAAATAAGATATATACAATTTTGCTCCACAGGTGGGGAAAGTGGAATATCGATAAAGAGGGGAAAATGGAATATATACAGAGGGGGCAAAATGGATATAAATAGAGGGGCCCTGTATATATCCATTTTGCCCCCTCTGTATATATTCCATAATCATTTATCCCCTGTGTGTATATATTGCATTTTTGCCCCCTCTGTTATCTGTTTAATTTTTTTTCCATTTTTTTTGCCTTTTTTTCTTATTGAAATATATTTTTGTTCCCCATTGGTCCCCTGTGGAGGATTTCTTGCCTGACATTTAGTTCCATGCCAGGTGCCCCCCTGTGAGTTATAGCCAGGCAGTGGTGGTGTGCACATTTAAAAAAAAAATACTTACCTCGTCAGACTGCTCCGCTCCCGCCTTCTTGCTCTTGCTTGCAGCCCACAATCCTGTCTTCCAGCGTGCGTTGTGTGATCCCGCGAGACCTGGCTGGCGCGATATCACAGCGCCACCAGGCCTGAATGGGTGGAGGCGGAGCCCGAATGGATGGAGGCAGGGCTGGGGTTGGTGGGGCGGCGCAACTACTCACAGAGGCCGGGGGCCCAAGCGACCAGCCATTTACATAAAAATGTTAAAATTACTTGCGATGGGGCGACGGAGCTGCGGGCCCCCCCCACCGCCGGGCCCGGTCGCGGTCGCATCCTCTGCGACCGCGATCGTTACGCCCCTGGATATACTCACAAAGATCGCTTGTAATGCGCATAGAGAGAGCCCGGTGTGCCTTCAGTCAGGGAGCTCTGGTTGTAGGGCAGGTAAGGACCAGGAGCCGTCAATTCAGAAGATCTTAGTCTGAACTGTGATCCTACCAGGAGAGCGTCACTTCGAGATGTCACCCGTCTCACACTTCCATAAAGCTCGACAAGGAAGGAAGGCGCAGAAATGGTGAAGTACGTACCAGTGGTTGCAAATGAAAAGGGTTTATTGTACTTACAAAAAACACAGGAATAAAATCGTGTTTAAAAACAATGTATGCTGCCCGACCCGGGTTTCGCCATAATGCTTCGTCTGGGGCGTTGTTGAGTGGAAACAGCTGAATTTAAAGAGGACCTTTCACCGATTCTTACCCTATGAACTAACTATACAGATATGTAGAGCGGCGCCCGGGGATCTCACTGCACTTACTATTATCCCCGGGCGCCGCTCCGTTCTCCTGCTATGCCCTCCGGTATCTCCGCTCACTAAGTTATAGTAGGCGGAGATACCAGTCCCTAAGTTATGGTTGGCGGAGTCTGCCCTAGCGCTGGCCAATCGCAGCGCAGAGCTCACAGCCTGGGAGGTTATTTTGTAAGCTCTGCAATGCGATTGGCCAGCGCTAGGGCAGACTCCGCCTACCATAACTTAGGGAACGGAGATACCGGAGGACATAGCAGGAGAACGGAGCGGCGCCCGGGGATAATAGTAAGTGCAGAGAGATCCCCGGGCGCGTGTATACTTAGTTCATAGGGTAAGAATCGGTGAAAGGTCCTCTTTAAGTTCACACAAGGTACCTCCCTTCTGGTGTGCGGCACCGTGACCTCTCAACATATTTTAAAACATTTCATTGTGATACATAAAAAAAGGGTGGAAAAAAGAACTACCAGGTTCCAACTACACATATGTAAAATCGGACATTAAACATAAGGACATTCAGCTGTTTCCACTCAACAATTAACGCTCCAGACGAAGCATTATGGCGAAACCCGGGTCGGGCAGCATACATTGTTTTTAAACACGATTTTATTCCTGTGTTTTTTATAAGTACAATAAAGCCTTTTCATTTGCAACCACTGGTAGGTACGTCACCATTTCTGCGCCTTCCTTCCTTGTCGAGCTTTATGGAAGTGTGAGACGGGTGACATCTTGAAGTGACGCTCTCCTGGTAGGATCACAGTTCAGACTAAGATCTTCTGAATTGACGGCTCCTGGTCCTTACCTGCCCTACAACCAGAGCTCCCTGACTGAAGGCACACCGGTCTCTCTCTATGCGCATTACAAGTGATCTTTGTGAGTATATCGCATACATCAGATGCGACAGGTGTTTGAACATACTACACCATAGTGCGTTTTTTTTTACTGCATTTCAGGTTTCCATGCACCTGTTGAAAATTTATGATTGAATGTGGTCCATCTAACTGAAGATTTTTCCGAACGTAAGAAAGAGAATATAATAGGAACATTTAAAAGAATCCTCTCTTGTAGCGCAATCCTTTTCTATATCACTCCGAGGCATAAAAGACTAGCTCTGGCCACGTGGACAATTTGGAGACCCAGAAGTTGAATGGGGCCGAACCATCAGTCAGTACATGGAGGGGTGTGCACACGTACTGTTCCTCCATGTTAGTGAAATGTTGCCTCCTGCTAACACGTTCCGTATCAGGTGGTGGTGCAGTTAGCTGTGGCGTGTTGGCAAAACTTTTCCACATCTCTGCCATGCTAACCCTGCCCTCAGAGGAGCTGGCCGTGACACAGCTGCGTTGGCGACCTCTTGCTCCTCCCCTGCCTTCGCCTTGGGCTTCCACTTGTTTCCCTGTGACATTTGTGAATGCTCTCAGTAGCGCGTCTACCAACGTGCGCTTGTACTCGCGCATCTTCCTATCACGCTCCAGTGCAGGAAGTAAGGTGGGCACATTGTCCTTGTACCGGGGATCCAGCAGGGTGGCAACCCAGTAGTCCGCACACGTTAAAATGTGGGCAACTCTGCTGTCGTTGCGCAGGCACTGCAGCATGTAGTCGCTCATGTGTGCCAGGCTGCCCAGAGGTAAGGACAAGCTGTCCTCTGTGGGAGGCGTATCGTCATCGTCCTGCGTTTTCCCCCAGCCACGCACCAGTGATGGGTCCGAGCTGCGTTGGGTGCCACCTGTGAACATGCTTCATCCTCATACTCCTCCACCTCCTCCTCATCCTCCTCGTCCTCCTCCAGTAGTGGGCCCTGTCTGGCCACATTTGTACCTGGCCTGTGCTGTTGCAAAAAACCTCCCTCTGAGTCACTTCTAAGAGACTGGCCTGAAAGTGCTAAAAATGACCCCTCTTCCTCCTCCTCCTCCTCATCCTGGGCCACCTCCTCTTCCATCATCGCCCTAAGTGTTTTCTCAAGGAGACCTAGAAGTGGTATTGTAACGCTGATAACGGCGTCATTGCCACTGGCCATGTTGGTGGAGTACTCGAAACAGCGCAACAGGGCACACAGGTCTCGCATAGAGGCCCAGTCATTGGTGGTGAAGTGGTGCTGTTCCGCAGTGCGACTGACCCGTGCGTGCTGCAGCTGAAACTCCACTATGGCCTGCTGTTGCTCGCACAGTCTGTCCAGCATGTGCAAGGTGGAGTTCCACCTGGTGGGCACGTCGCATATGAGGCGGTGAGCGGGAAGGCCGAAGTTACGCTGTAGCACAGACAGGCGAGCAGCGGCAGGATGTGAATGCCGGAAGCGCGCACAGACGGACCGCACTTTATGCAGCAGCTCTGACATGTCGGGGTAGTTGTGAATGAACTTCTGCACCACCAAATTCAGCACATGCGCCAGGCAAGTGATGTGCGTCAAACCGGCTAGTCCCAGAGCTGCGACGAGATTTCGCCCATTATCGCACACCACCAGGCCGGGCTTGAGGCTCACCGGCAGCAACCACTCGTCGGTCTGTTGTTCAACTCCTTCGCGGTGTGGGGCCTGTCTCCCAAACATTTGAGTTTCAGAATGGCCTGCTGACGTTTACCCCGGGCTGTGCTAAAGTTGGTGGTGAAGATGTGTGGCTGACTGGATGAGCAGGTGGAAGAAGAGGAGGAGGAAGACGAGTAGGAGGAGGAGGCTACAGGAGGCAAAGAATGTTGCCCTGCGATCCTTGGCGGCGGAAGGACGTGCGCCAAACTGCTCTCCGCCTGGGGCCCAGCCGCCACTACATTTACCCAGTGTGCAGTTAGGGATATATAGCGTCCCTGGCCGTGCTTACTGGTCCACGTATCTGTGGTTAGGTGGACCTTGCCACAGATGGCGTTCCGCAGTGCACACCTGATTTTATCGGATACTTGGTTGTGCAGGGAAGGCACGGCTCTCTTGGAGAAGTAGTGGCGGCTGGGAACAACATACTGTGGGACAGCAAGCGACATGAGCTGTTTGAAGCTGTCTGTGTCCACCAGCCTGAATGACAGCATTTCATAGGCCAGTAGTTTATAAATGCTGGCATTCAGGGCCAGGGATCGAGGGTGGCTAGGTGGGAATTTACGCTTTCTCTTAAATGTTTGTGAGATGGAGAGCTGAACGCTGCCGTGTGACATGGTTGAGATGCTTGGTGATGGAGGTGGTGGTGTTGGTGCTACATCCTCTGTTTGCTGGGCAGCAGGTGCCAACGTTCCTCCAGAGGCGGAGGAAGAGGCCGAGGCAGCAGCAGAAGAGGTAGCAGGGGGAGCCTGAGTGAGTTCCTTGTTTTTAAGGTGTTTACTCCACTGCATTTCATGCTTTGCATGCAGGTTGTGCTAAGGTTCAGAACGTTATTGCCTCGCTTCAGGCTCTGATGGCACAGCGTGCAAACCACTCGGGTCTTGTTGTCAGCACATTGTTTGAAGAATTGCCACGCCAGGGAACTCCGTGAAGCTGCCTTTGGGGTGCTCGGTCCCAGATGGCTGTGGCCAGTAGCAGGCAGACTCTCTTGGCGGCGGGTGTTCTGCTTTTGCCCACTGCTCCCTCTTTTGCTACGCTGTTAGCTCGGTCTCACCACTGCCTCTTCCTCCGAACTCTGAAAGTCAGTGGCACGACCTTTATTCCATGTGGGGTCTAGGACCTCATCGTCCCCTGCATCGTCTTCCACCCAGTCTTCCTCCCTGACCTCCTGTTCAGTCTGCACACTGCAGAAAGACGCAGCAGTTGGCACCTGTGTTTCATCATCAGAGACGTGTTGAGGTGGTATTCCCATGTCCTCATCATCAGGAAACATAAGTGGTTGTGCGTCAGTGCATTCTATGTCTTCCACCGCTGGGGAAGGGCTAGGTGGATGCCCTTGGGAAACCCTGCCAGCAGAGTCTTTAAACAGCATAAGAGACTGCTGCATAAGTTGAGGCTCAGACAGTTTCCCTGATATGCATGGGGGTGATGTGACAGACTGATGGGCTTGGTTTTCAGGTGCCATCTGTGCGCTTTCTGCAGAAGACTGGGTGGGAGATAATGTGAACGTGCTGGATACACTGTCGGCCACCCAATTTACTAATGCCTGTACCTGCTCAGGCCTTACCATCCTTAGAACGGCATTGGGCCCCACCAAATAGCGCTGTAAATTCTAGAGTCTACTGGGACCTGAGGTAGTTGGTACACTAGGACGTGTGGCTGTGGCAGAACGGCCACGTCCTCTCCCAGCACCAGAGGGTCCACTAACACCACCACGACCATGTCCGCGTCCCTTACTAGATGTTTTCCTCATTGTTACCGTTCACCACAATAAGAAAAAATTTTTTGGCCCAATGTATTGAATTCAAATTCAGGCCTTTTTTTACAGGCACCTAACACTATCTGGCTATCTACTTAGGTACCGTATTACACTAATACAGGCACAGCAGTAACCACAGATTTACTGTAGCTGAATATAAATTGTAGGCCTAGTATTTAGGCGGTGGATGACAGGTATACGTTTACGGACAGAATTAGACTTGGTGATGCACGGTAGCGTTTGAGTTATTGAGAATGACCCTATCCGCACCTTCAATCTAATATACCTTTTTATGGATAGATTTAAACTTGGCCTGATACAGCAGAAAACAATTATTTAGGGAATTGCTAAGTTGTGAATTGTATTTCAACCCAGAACAAAATATATCCTTTGCCAGACAGCAGACAGTATTACAATTGGCTAGCCACATCTGAAACACAAGATTTAGGGTACTGCTATTTTGGCAATTGTATTTTACCCCTCAATAAAATAGCAAGCACAGCCAAGCCCCTGATGTAGGTTATAGCAAAAAAAATAAAACACACTATTGATGGTTAAATGTACTTGGTGGCAGCTTGTGCTGGCGCACCACAAGACACAAAACGGCCGCCGATCACCCCAGAAAAAAGTGACTGAAAAACGCTCTAGGCAGCCTTAAAACAGTGAGCAATAGAATAGCAGAGGTTGTATGATACACAGCTGTACATCGATCACTTCAGTAAGTAAATCACTGCCTTATCTGGCCCTAACAGCAGCAGCTGCATCCTATCCCTACACTGATCAGAGCAGAGTGACGTGCGGCGCTACGTGACTCCAGCTTAAATAGAGGCTGGGTCACATGCTGCACTGGCCAATCACAGCCATGCCAATAGTAGGCATGGCTGTGATTGGCTGCTTTGCAGCCTTTCAAAAAGCGCCAAGAAAGCGCCGAACACCGAACCTGAACCCGGCCTGTGAGCTAAACACATCAGCAGCACCTGCACAAATCTCTCTGTTAGGGTCCATTCACACAACCAACAAAACATGGAGACCAGCAGAGTGCATTCGGCATTTTGAGAATCAGCACATCCCGCCCTTTGTTAGAAATTCCTATTCTTGTTCACAAAACGGACATTAATGGACCAATTAATGACTTATGGTCATGTGAATGGACCCTTGGTTTGTTACAATGTATCAGGTTGGAGTGCAGGCTGCTTAGTTTATACAGCATTGCTACATTTGCCAGGAGCAATTGTATCCATTCCCCAGCAGAAAGCTGGACACAATGAATAATTGAAATTGGTGAAGGACTGATACAAAGGTATCTTAGAAAGTTGTAGAATATTTCATGTGATTAACCCCTTCCCAACCGGCCACTGTTGATTTATAGCAGAAGTTGAGTACTTATAGTGCCTTGCAAAAGTATTCACCCCCCTTGACTTTTTCTGTATTTTGGTGCCTCACAACCTGGAATTAGCATGGATTGTTTGAGGATTTGCATAATTTAATTTACAGAACATGCCCACAACTTGAACATGCCCACAACTGAAGATTTATTTATTTTTTATTGTTAACAACAACTAGGACAAAATAACAGAAAAAGTCAATGTGCATAACTATTCACCCCCCTAAAGTCAGTACTTTGTAGAGCCACCTTTTGCGGCAATCCCAGCTCCAAGTCACTTTGGATAAGTCTCTATGAACTTGCCACATCTTACCACTGGGATTTATGCCCATTCCTCCTTGCAAAACTGCTCCAGCTTCTTCAAGTTGGATGGTTTACGCTTGTGAACAGCAGTCTTTAAGTCTGACCACTTTCTATTGGATTGAGATCTGGGCTTTGACTAGGCCATTATAACACATTTATATGTTTCCCCTAAACCACTCAAGTATTGCTTTAGCAGTGTTTTTGGGGTCATTGTCCTGATGGAAGGTGAACCTCCGTCCTTGCCTCAAATCACACACAGAGTGCTACAGGTTTTGCTCAAGAATATCCCTGTATTTAGCACCATCCATCTTTCCCTCAACTCTGACCAGTTTCCCAGTCCTAGCTGCTGAAAAACATCCCTACAGAATGATGCTGCCACCACCATGTTTCACTGTGGGGATGGTGCTCTTTGGGTGATGTGATGTGTTGGGTTTGCGCCATACATAGCGTTTTCCTTGATGGCCGAAAAGTTAAATTTTAGTCTCATTAGACCAGAGCACCTTCCCTCCATAGATTTTGGGAGTCTCCCACATGCCTTTTCACAAACTCACAACGTGCCTTTTTGTTTTTAGCTGAAAGTAATGGCTTTCTTCTGGCCACTTTGCCATAAAGCCCAACTCTATGGAGCGTATGGCTTATTGTCGTCCTATGTACAGATACTCCAGTCTCTGCTGTGGAACTCTGCAGCTCCTCCAGGGTTACCTTAGGTCTCTGACTTGTACTTCTCAACAACATTGTCCCTTACTTGTTTGGAGAGTTCCTTGGTCTTCATGGTAGTGTTTGGTTAGTGATGCCTTTTGCTTAGGTGTTGCAGCCTCTGGGGCCTTTCAAAAAAGGTGTGTATATGTAATGACAGATCATGTGACACATAGATTGCACACAGGTGGACATCATTTCACTAATTATATGACTTCTGAAGGTAATTGGTTGCACCAGAGCTTTTTATGCGCTTCCTAATAAAGGGGGTGAATACATAAGCACATGCCAATTTTCTGTTTTCTATTTCTAAACAATAGTTTTATTTATATATTTTTCTCATTTCACTTCAGCAACTTAGACTATTGTGTTCTGATCCATCACATAAAATTCAGATTAACAAAACATTGAACTTAAGGCTGTAATGTAACAAAATGCAAAAAATTCAAGGGGGTGAATAATTTTGCAAGGCACTGTAAATATGGTGCAGCAGGCACCAAAGCACACTTTTTCCTATGGTATGCAAGCATGACCACCACTGCTGGATTGCAGGGTGGTCATAACCATGGAAACAAGCAGTGTATAATGTGATGGAAAAAGGAATCCAGCCAGTCACAGTACATAAGGACAGTCACACTTGCATTAGGAAGTGCCTTATATTATCTTTGTCTACATGATAAATGCCATTTCCTGAAGCGAGACAACTCCTTGAATATGGCGATACAAAGAAAAAATATGTTTTTTCTCAACTTTTTCAGTATTAAAACGCAAGAAAAATCATATACATGTGGTATCATTGTAACCATACTAACTCTGAGAATGAAGGTAACAGGTCAGTTTTACTGCATAGGAAATGTTGTAAAAACAAAATGCTGGAATTCTATTTTTTTTTTTTTATAATTCTACCCCATTTGAATTTTTTTTCCAGCTTCCCACTACATTGTATGCAACAGTAAATGGTGCCAATAAAAAGTACAACTTGTTCTGCAAAAAAACAATCTATGTAAATGGAAAAAATAAAATAAAAATTATGGTGCTTGGGCAAGCAATGAAGCCTCTTCATAGTATACCAGCACTATGCGTTCACTAGCGGCTGTGCTTGGCATTGACTCTCATTCAAATTTAATGGCATGAGGGATGGCAGACTGGCGAGACAATGCCCATCAGACACTTCCTAAAAAGCAGATTTAAACCTTGGCTTTTCAGGGATGCTACCATTATGACCAGGAAAATAGCTTTACACTTGAATTCATGTCACTTAGACTGTAATGTTAGCGGTTTGTTTGGTTAAATTGACACTCCCTTTAAATGACAAAATTCTAGCTGCTGGGAAAAATATCATTTAGCTGAAACATTTTCTGGCATGTTACCAATTAATTGGGTTTCTCAGACTCCGACTCAGAGACATGTCGAGTAAAATCCCTTCCAATGCGTATGACTTTATGTTAGGCACCAATACACACAAGGAAAGTGCGAAAAATTGTGTCTAAAAAAAGAGTCCTCTCCAAGACCTGGACAAAGGAATTCCCAATTTCAGAACTCCCTCTCAAGATTGTGTGTGGATGGTCACGAGTTTGTCGTATTGTGACAAGCCAATTATGGCTTGAATCTCACTTTACATGATTCCATGTCCCGCAGACCCAGGGCGTCCCAAATGCCATCAGAAGGGTACTGATTTGGTTCATGGCATTTGGTCTTGCCTGGAGACCATGAAGTTCTGGAAGATGCTATGGAATCTAATCAGTTTACGTATAGAGATTTGTGTTGCACAGGACATGATTCTGTTCCATGTCCACTTGTCTGATGAAAGCACTCACCCTATAATCCACATTATTTTATACTGGCTGCTAAGAGATGTCTGGTTAATACATTGGCTTAAGCCGTTACTCCCTCAAACTCTGAAATAATATCCCAGACTAGGATCTTCCAGGATATGACTGTCTGGAGGTAGAACGCCAGAGAGACTCAATATAGTGATGAGTGCCTTAGTTGCCCAGTATGAGGGACAATTTTATGCTGTCCATGAAATGTGGTGCTGGTGGGAAGGGGGGGGGGCAACTTTTTTTTATTGTTTGGTGCACTTGCAATACTTGCATTTAATGATAAATGCGAAGCTTTGTTTGATGTTCTTTTGATTTCTAATCTAATGTTGTATTGTTAAAAGTTAATAAAAATGATGTTTAAAAAATATATTCAACAGTGTTCAAACCAGCATCTCTGAATACTTTTGTAGTTGTATGACATTCAAACATCTAGTATAGGCACCGAGTTATTCAATCAAATCTATCTGTATGGCGCCACCTGCTGTTTCACTAAGGCTACTTTCACACTCGCGTTTTGGCTTTCCGTTTGTGATATCCGTTCAGGGCTCTCACAAGCGGTCCAAAACGGATCAGTTTTGCCCTAATGCATTCTGAATGGAAAAGGATCCGCTCAGAATGCATCAGTTTGCCTTCGTTCAGTCTCCATTCTGCTCTGGAGGCGGACACCAAAATGCTGCTTGCAGCGTTTTGGTGTCCTTCTGACGAAACTGAGCTGTTCTGACACACAATGTAAGTCAATGGAGACAGATCCGTTTTCTATGACACAATCTGGCACAATAGAAAACGGATCCGTCCTCCATTGGATTTCAATGGTGTTCAAGACTGATTCATCTTGGCTATGTTAAAGATAATACAACCGTCTGCATCCGTTCAGAACGGATCAGTTTGTATTATCTGAACGGATCCGTCTGTGCAGATCCATGACGGATCCGCACCAAATGCAAGTGTGAAAGTTGCCTAAGTGTCACGGAACCATGAACCAGACGTACAACAAGAGATAAGTGAAAATAGAAGGCTTTATTGAAAATAAAGCTGTAAAGCAAAAGTCCAAACGGATGGTGAAACCGAGCAGAGTCTTTGCGAAGCCAGAGGTCAGGAACCAGAAGGGTAGTCAGACGAAGCCAGGATCAGGAACCAGCAGGGTAGTCAGACGAAGCCAGGATCAGGAACCAGCAGGGTAGTCAGACGAAGGCAGGATCAGGAACCAGCAGGGTAGTCAGACGAAGCCAGGATCAGGAACCAGCAGGGTAGTCAGACGAAGCCAGGATCAGGAACCAGAAGCAGCAGCAGTCTTAGAAGCATGTGAACACAAGAGGACCAAGCAAGGAACTAAAGCCACAGACCTCCTATATATATGAGCTAGGCATCCAGCTCCTCCCAGGGGAAGGAGGAGCCGCAGGGTGGAAGGCTACAAGAAACCCAGGACCCAAGATGGCCGCCAGCACATGTCAAACGAAGGAGAGCAGCAAGCAGGTAAGACCATGACAGTACCTCCCCCTCAAGGGCCCCTCCTCCGCGGAGCACAAAACGGTTTCTGAGGGAAGCGTGCGTGGAAGGCTCGGAGCAAGGCAGGAGCATGGACATCTGCGGAGGGAACCCAGGAACGCTCCTCTGGACCATAACCACGCCAATGGACCAAAAACTGCAACCGACCGCGGACCAGGCGTGAGTCCAGGATATTGCTCACCTCATATTCCTCACGATTGCCCACTTGGACCGGACGAGGCCGAGGAACCGAGGAAGTGAAACGATTACACACCAGTGGCTTCAACAGGGAGACATGAAACACGTTGGAGATCCGCATGCCAGGAGGAAGCGCAAGGGCATAGGCTACCGGGTTTACCCTGCGAAGCACTCGGAAGGGACCAACAAAGCGAGGCGCCAGCTTGGGAGTGGGCACTCGAAGGTTGAGGTTGCGGGTGGACAACCATACACGGTCTCCGACCTGGTAGGAAGGAGCAGGCGCACGTCTGCGATCAGCCTGGAATCTCTGGCGCTGCGCAGAGACCTCAAGGGACTTCTGGATCTGTACCCAAGAAGCACGTAGGACGGAAAGGTGATCCTCCACAGCCGGAATATCCTGGGGAGAGAATACCTCCGGTAACACGGCAGGTTGGAACCCATAATTGGCCATGAAGGGAGACGTCCCAGAGGAAGAGTTCACCGCCGTGTTCCTGGCAAACTCAGCCCAAGGCAGGAGGTCAACCCAATTGTCTTGGTGATCGGAGACATAGCAACGAAGGAATTGCTCCAAGGCCTGATTGGATCGTTCTGCGGCCCCATTGGACTGAGGGTGGTAGGCCGAGGAGAAGGAGAGATGAATCCCCAACTGGGAGCAAAAGGCGCGCCAGAACCTGGACACAAACTGACTCCCCCGATCCGACACAATCTCCTTAGGCAAACCGTGCAACCGGAAGACCTCCCTGGCAAAAATCGTGGCCAACTCTTGTGCAGAGGGTAACTTCTTGAGAGGAACACAGTGGCACATTTTGGAAAACCGATCCACAATCATGAGAATGACCGTATGGCCTCGGGATGCAGGGAGGTCCACAATGAAATCCATCCCCAGGTGTGACCATGGGCGCTCCCCGGTGGCTATGGGTTGCAGAAGGCCCAACGGAAGGTGCCGAGGGGACTTACTCTGGGCACAAACGGAGCATGCCGCTACATATGCGGCGATGTCGGAACGTAGGGAAGGCCACCAGAACAGACGTGAAACAGCCCAGGACAGCTGATTCTTTCCAGGATGCCCCGCGGTCTTGGAGTTATGGTAGGTTCGCAACAACCGAGTGCGCAACTCCTCAGGCACAAAACATCTGCCGTTGGGTCTCCCAGAGGGAGCACCAGATTGAGCCGCCAAAATCTGCTCACCCAGGGGAGAGGTCAGGCTGGTGCGAATGGCGGCCAGGATCTGATTCGGAGGTATGACCGAAGTCGGAATCGACTCCTCCCTGGACAGCTCGGAGTACTGCCGTGATAAGGCATCCGCCCTGATGTTCTTGGAACCGGGTAGGTAGGAGACCACGTAATTAAAACGTGACAAGAACAGAGCCCATCTGGCCTGACGTGGTGTCAATCTCTTGGCCTCAGAAAGGTAGGTCAGATTCTTGTGGTCCGTCAGGATGAGAACCGGAACCACCGAACCCTCGAGCAAGTGCCTCCATTCTTTAAGGGCCTGCACGATGGCCAATAACTCCCTGTCACCAATCTGATAGTTGCACTCCGCGGAAGACAGTTTCCGGGAGTAAAACCCACAAGGAAGCAGAGGACCCTCTGGTGTTCTACGCTGAGACAGAAGGGCGCCTACTCCCGTCTCAGACGCGTCCACCTCGAGGACAAAGGGCAACCCAGGGTTGGGATGCGACAGAATCGGAGCCGACACAAAGGCGGACTTTAGGGCCTCAAAAGCTCGGATGGCCTCGAGCGGCCAGACCTGGGAATTACTGCCCTTCCTGGTCAGATCCGTGAGAGGCTTGGCCAGCATGGAAAAGTCCCTGATGAACTTCCGATAATAATTGGCGAAGCCCAAAAAGCGCTGCAGGGAACGAAGACCACTGGGCTGGGGCCACTGTAAGACAGCCGAAACCTTCTCAGGATCCATGGAAAACCCCTCAGCGGAAATGATGTAACCTAAGAAGGTTACCTGGGATCGGTGAAATTCGCATTTCTCAAGCTTACCGAACAGCTTGTTCTCTCGTAACCGTTGCAACACTCGTCTGACATCCAGAATGTGGGCCTCCATGGATTCAGAATATACCAAGATGTCATCCAAATAGACTACCACACACTGCTGCAACAGGTCACGGAAAACATCGTTGATGAATTCCTGAAAGACTGCGGGCGCATTGCACAACCCAAAGGGCATAACCAAGGATTCGTAATGACCGGTCCTGGTGTTAAACGCGGTCTTCCACTCATCGCCCGCCTTGATCCTTACCAGGTTATATGCCGCCCTCAGGTCGAGTTTGGTAAAGACCGTGGCCCCTTTAAGGCGATCGAACAGCTCGGAAATCAAGGGTATCGGGTAAGCGTTCTTGATCGTGATGCGATTGAGACCCCTGTAATCGATGCAAGGCCTCAACTCACCGCCCTTCTTTTTCACAAAGAAAAATCCAGCCCCTGCCGGGGACGAAGATTTGCGAATGTGTCCGCGTGAAAGCGCCTCCCTCACGTACTCCTCCATGGCCTCATTCTCCGCTACCGACAGTGGATAGACTTTGCCACGAGGAGGAACGGCACCAGATTGTAACTCTATGGCACAATCGTATGGGCGGTGCGGAGGTAGGGCAACCGCGCGCACCTTATCGAATACATCCCGGTACTCCTCGTATTCAGGAGGCAACAGAGAGTCCGAGGAAGTACACAGCAACTTGACAGACCCATGGATGCAACTAGCCCCACACTGCGGTGACCACGAGAGGATCTCGACCGATCTCCAATCGAAAGTCGGATTATGCTTCTGGAGCCAGGGGTACCCCAAGACCACCGAGTAGTGTGGAGACGAAATAACCTGGAGGCAGACCGACTCTCTGTGAACGGCACCAATGGCTATCCCCACTGGAAGGGTCTCATGAGTCACGTGTGGCGGCAGAAGGGGTCTGCCGTCTATCGCCTCAAGAGCCAGTGGGGAACCTCGAGCCTGCAGAGGAATGGAATTGGCGGCAGCGAACACACTATCAATGAACAAACCACCAGCACCAGAGTCCACCAACGCCTGGGTCGTCACCGAGCCCCCGACCCAGGAGAGGACAACAGTGATCAGTGGTTTGTCAACATGGGAAACCGGGGACGAGGAGACTCCACCCAAGATCTGCCCCCGACAGGATCTCAGGGTACGAGCGTTTCCCGGACGTTTCGGACATGCCAACCGAAAATGCCCACCGAGACCACAGTACATGCATCGGCCCTCGCGTCTCCGGAGTGCCCTCTCCCCCTCGGACAGGCGAGCAAACCCCAGCTGCATGGGTTCACCCCCAGACAAGTCATCCCCAGGAGGCGTGGGAGGAGAGGGAGGCACGGGTGGGACAGCAAACGTAGGCACCAATCTGTTAGAAGACCTCCGCAGGTTCTCCTTAAAGGAAGGTCTCTCCCTGAGTCTGGTGTCAATCAAAATCAGGAAAGAAATAAGAGACTCGAGCTCAACTGGTAGGTCCTTAGCTGCAACCTCATCCTTCAAGGCATCCGAGAGACCATGAGAGAAAGCAGCGACCAGAGCCTCATTATTCCAGCCCACCTCTGCTGCCAGGGTACGAAACTCAATGGCGTATTCAGCTACGGATCGTGAACCCTGTCTGATGGACATAAGGAGCTTCGCAGCAGAGGCAGCACGAGCCGGCACATCGAATACCTTCCGAAGAGAAGCAACAAAACCGGAAAACTCGGCAACCACCGGATTTTTGTTCTCCCATAAAGGGCTGGCCCAGGCCAAGGCCTTGTCCGAGAGCAGCGAGATCAAGAAGCCCACCTTTGATCTCTCAGTAGGAAAGGCATGTGGCAGCAACTCGAAATAAATGCCCACCTGGTTAAGGAAACCTCGGCACTGAGTTGGCTCTCCCCCAAAGCGCTGTGGAAGAGGGGCAGAACCGGTCATACCCCGAAACACCGCAGGCGCAACAACAGGTGTCGGGGTAGACTCTGGCGCAACAACCGGAGCGGCAGTAGGAGCGAGCCCAGGAGCGACAACCGACCCATCGGCAACGGGAGCGAAATGAGCCGTGCGTTCAAGCAGGGTTTGCAACGCCACAGCGAACCGACCCAACAGGTGATCCTGCTGATCAAGTCTGGCAACCAGCGTGGGTAGCGAGGATGGCCCTGTACCGTCAGAATTCATGGCTTGGTCCTAATGTCACGGAACCATGAACCAGACGTACAACAAGAGATAAGTGAAAATAGAAGGCTTTATTGAAAATAAAGCTGTAAAGCAAAAGTCCAAACGGATGGTGAAACCGAGCAGAGTCTTTGCGAAGCCAGAGGTCAGGAACCAGAAGGGTAGTCAGACGAAGCCAGGATCAGGAACCAGCAGGGTAGTCAGACGAAGCCAGGATCAGGAACCAGCAGGGTAGTCAGACGAAGGCAGGATCAGGAACCAGCAGGGTAGTCAGACGAAGCCAGGATCAGGAACCAGCAGGGTAGTCAGACGAAGCCAGGATCAGGAACCAGAAGCAGCAGCAGTCTTAGAAGCATGTGAACACAAGAGGACCAAGCAAGGAACTAAAGCCACAGACCTCCTATATATATGAGCTAGGCATCCAGCTCCTCCCAGGGGAAGGAGGAGCCGCAGGGTGGAAGGCTACAAGAAACCCAGGACCCAAGATGGCCGCCAGCACATGTCAAACGAAGGAGAGCAGCAAGCAGGTAAGACCATGACACTAAGATGGACAGAGATGCTCAGTTCCATCCTTTAACTGCCAACAGCAATGAATGGGGAGATCTCTTGATCCATGTGAGGTACAGGGCTGGTTCTAGCTTTGTTAGAAAGAGATTGTCATGTACCATATGATGCCTGATTTTTTTTTTTTACATTAATCATGGGATAATCCTTTTGGAATAATATGCATAAGATGTAAGCAACACACCAATACATATATTCATGCCCTTGCCCCAAATTATATGTCGGGAAGACGACACAAGAATTATGGCGACGTATCTCAGGCCATTTAAGTAAAATAGAAACAGAGAAGGACACGCCAATTTCAAGACATATAAGATATGCCCATGGTAAAAATGCGAATGTATTGAGTTTTTGGGGAATACAAAAAATGAATGTGGGACCTAGAGGTGGGAATTTGGACAGGAAATTATTGCAATGTGAGGCTCGCTGGATTTACCGACTGAATACAATGAGTCCAGTTGGATTAAATGAAGGATTCTCTTTTACAGCATTTATTTAGAAAAGGAAGGGGGATAGGGATATTAAACAACATATCCCTATGATGATATCTCTATATTGATTATGAATTATAAGTGATACGGTAGGCCAATAAACTAGGGGATAATAGGCCTAAACATCTGATGGGTGCTATTTAAATAAATAGATATATTAATGTACCTCTCCAATGAGTATGATCTAAATTCGATGAAGGCATGAATTGTGATAATTTTGCAACTAATATATATGGGTGATTTGACTCTATATTAATAGAGAAGGTAAAATAATTTTATAAAGATTACAGTAAAAAAATCACAAACTCTGTTATGATGGAATAATGACTAAAGAAGATGTGAATAGTGATTACAATTATTAATAAAAATAAAAATAGAAAAGGTAATATTAAAATAATTATAATAGTACATGATAATAATTAATTAATAATAAATTTTGTCTATATCACTAATCATAATATACTTAATTAGGACACCATCAGTTTAATAATCACTATGTAGTATTACTAATAAGGGTATATTTTATGTAAATAAAATTATGGATAGTAATTATTTCTATAATCAATAGGATAATTGAAATCATAAATAAGGGGTATAGTATTACATTATAGAGTACTGATGACAAAGTATCATATTTTTTTATGTTTATTAACTGTTCTATATTATTTATTATTATATTGTTTAATTCATACATATATTCATTTAGTAATTTATATGTTGGTTTATATATAGAAAACAAAAATAAAATTCGATTACTATGAATTATTCACATTATTGCTTGAGGAATCATGTATTAACAATTGATTATGACATGAGAAGTGGAATTATGATAAGGTATATGTTACGCTGAGCGCTCTGGGTCCCCTGCTGGTCTCGGAGCGCTCACAGCGTATGTCCCCAGGCAGCACTCCAGTGTCTCGGCGTGTGCGTCCTCGCTCTCTAGGGCGCGCACGCTCTGGGACTCTTAGATTCAAAGTACCAGTGCACCAGTGATTGGTGCCTGTTCCAATGGGGTTATTAAGGGTTAAGGTTGTGAGAGGCAGTGCTGACTTAATTAGGCTGCACCTGTGCACTGCCCATTTATACCTTCTCCTCCCACAGCCTTCTGCCGGATCTTTGTGCCTTGTGCCTCAGAGAAAGCGTTCCCTATGATGTTAGTTTGCCTTACCTGTTGCCGTACCCGTTGCTACCGTCCACTCGCCTTTGAACCTTTGCCGCCTGCCCTGACCGCTGCTTCGTCCGACTACGCTCTTGCCTTCTCCCTGTGTACCACGCCTTATCAGTTGCCAGAGAGGTCGAGTTGTTACTAGGGGACACGACCTGGTAGTTACCGCCGCGGCAAATCCATCCCGCTTTGCGGCGGGCTCTGGTGAAGACCAGTGACTGCTTAGAACCGGTCCTCTAGTACAACCCGCGCCATCGCCTCTCTGGTGCACAGGATTCACTACCTGTCCTGCCGGTTCGTGACAGTAAGATCCGGCCATGAATCCCACTGATGTTCCCCTGCCAAGCCTGGAGGACCTCACCACCATTGTGGCCCAGCAGGGTCAACAGCTGGCCCAGTTGACCGCTATGTTGCAGCAGCTCCTGCCTTCTCTGCAACAGCCAGCTCCTCCGTCTGCTCCTGCTGCATCACCTCCGCCTGCAGTTACCACCGGTTCCAGAATCCGTTTGTCCCTACCAGACAAATATGACGGAGATCCTAAGCAGTGCCGTGGGTTCTTGTCGCAGTGCTCTCTCCACCTCGAGCTTCTGTCCGACCAGTTTCCTTCTGAACGAGCCAAGGTAGCCTTTATTCTCAGTTTACTGTCTGGGAAGGCTCTGGCCTGGGCTACACCACTATGGGACCGCGCAGATCCTGCCACCGCATCCGTCCAGAACTTCTGCCTAGAGTTCCGGAATGTTTTTGACGAGCCTGCCCGGTTACCTCCGCAGAGACTGCCTTACTAAATTTGACCCAAGGAGGTTCTTCCGTGGGTGACTATGCCATTCAGTTCCACACTCTGGTCTCTGAGCTGAACTGGAACAATGAAGCCCTTTGTGCCACCTTCAAGAAAGGACTTAACAGTGAAGTAAAGGACGTTCTGGCTGCACGTGAGCTTCCTTCCACTCTTTGTGACATCATCTTGCTGGCCACTAGGATAGACAAACGTTTCGCCGAAAGACAGGAGGAACTCCTCCTTGAAAAGGAAAAAGCTCGTCCTAGACGCTTTCCTCGTCTGGCTCCCATTTTTCCGCATCCACCTCAACCCGCTACTGGGTTTTCCGCCGTGGAAGCCATGCAGGTGGATCGGTCACGCTTGACTCCGCAAGAACGAAGCCGCCGCAGAAACGAGAACCTGTGTCTGTACTGTGCCAGTACCGAGCACTTCCTTAGAGATTGTCCTCTCCGTCCACCGCGTTCGGGAAATGCTCGCGCCTAGTAAGCGTGGGAGAGGCGTTGCTAGGTGTGGATTCTTCCTCTCCACGTCTCATCATACCCGTGCAGTTGATCATCTCTTCCAAGTCCTCTTTCTCCGCAGCCGCCTTCTTGGATTCCGGTTCAGCTGGCAACTTCATTCACGCCACCTTGGTTGACAAGTACCGTATTCCAGTAATCCGTCTACCCAAGACGTTTTTCATCTCTACTGTTAATGGTGAGAGACTCTCTGCCACCGTGCAGTTCCGTACCCAGCCTCTACAGATGGACATCGGAATATTTCATACCGAGACTTTAGAATTTTTTGTCCTTCCCTTCTGTTCTTCCGAACTGCTCCTGGGTCTGCCGTGGCTTCAACGTCATAGTTCTGTCCTGAATTGGTCCACCGGTGAGATCCTGCGTTGGGGCTCCTCCTGTTCGGACCGCTGTCTCAAGCCTGCTCTGGTCAAACAGAACCCGCAAGTTTCTCCGCCTTCTGGGCTGCCCAAGCCATACCATTCCTTCACGGATGTCTTCTGCAAGAAACAAGCTGAGGTTCTTCCTCCTCACCGATCCTATGATTGCCCGATCGACCTGATACTCGGTTCTACTCCACCTCGGGGCAGAATTTATCCTCTCTCACCTCTTGAGACTCTTGCCATGTCCGACTATATACGTGAGAACCTACAGAGAGGATTCATAAGAAAATCTTCTTCTCCTGCTGGGGCCGGCTTTTTCTTCGTGACAAAAAAAGACGGCTCCCTCCGCCCCTGCATTGACTACAGAGGTCTTAATAAAATTACCATCAAGAACCGTTACCCTCTGCCTCTAATCTCTGAGCTATTTGATCGTCTCCGAGGGGCTAAGATCTTCACTAAATTGGACCTCCGAGGGGCCTATAATCTGATCCGTATCCGTGAGGGAGATGAATGGAAGACCGCCTTTAACACAAGGGACGACCATTTTGAGTATTTGGTGATGCCCTTCGGCCTCTGCAACGCACCTGCTGTCTTCCAGGAATTCGTCAATGACATTTTCAGGGACTTACTTTACACCTGCGTGGTCGTATACCTGGATGATATCCTCATCTTTTCCTCCAATTTGGATAAACACCGGGTCCATGTGCAACAAGTTCTTACTCGTCTCAGGAGAAATCGCCTATACACTAAACTTGAAAAATGTCTATTTGAACAGACCTCCCTGCCTTTCCTGGGATACATTATCTCAGCCAAAGGACTTCAAATGGACCCAGCCAAACTCTCGGCGGTCCTGGATTGGCCACGTCCCTCTGGTCTCCGAGCCATACAAAGATTTCTGGGCTTTGCGAATTACTACAGGCAATTCATCCCTCACTATTCCACTCTGGTAGCTCCTATCGTGGCCCTCACTAGAAAAGGAGCTAACCCCAAATCCTGGCCTTCCCAAGCCGAGGAAGCCTTCCAGTCCCTGAAATCCGCCTTTGCCTCTGCACCCGTTCTCTCTAGACCAGATTCCACCAAGCCCTTCTCTCTTGAAGTGGATGCCTCCTGGGTGGGAGCCGGAGCCGTCCTCACCCAGAAGTCTTCCCGGGGCAAGACTTCAACTTGTGGCTTCTTTTCAAAAACATTCTCTTCCGCAGAGAGAAATTACTCCATTGGGGACAGGGAACTGCTGGCTATTAAATTGGCACTAGATGAATGGAGACATTTACTCGAGGGCGCCACACATCCTGTGTACATCTTCACGGACCACAAGAACCTGGCTTATCTCCAGTCTGCTCAGAGATTAAATCCCCGTCAGGCTCGTTGGTCTCTGTTCTTCGCCGCTTTAACTTTGAGATCCATTTTCGTCCGTCTTGCAAGAACATTAGGGCAGATGCTCTGTCTCGCTCCTCTGATGTGGTGGGCGACGAGTTAACACCTCAATATATTATCCCTCCAGAACGCCTTATTACAGTCGCTCCCGTGGACCTGCGCCTTCTTCCTCCTGGCAAATCCTACGTACCTCTACGTCAGCGGCTGCGAATTCTCAAGTGGGGCCACGCCTCCCCTTTTGCCGGTCATCCAGGGGTGCTAAAGTCTCTCCAACTTATCTCCCAAAGGTACTGGTGGCCTTCTCTGGAGAAAGATGTCTCGGACTTCGTCCAGGCCTGTATGATTTGCGCCCGGGATAAATCGCCTCGCCAGAGACCAGCGGGTCTCCTCTTGCCTCTACCTGTTCCTGAAGTTCCCTGGTCTCACATCGCCATGGACTTTATTACTGATCTTCCCTCCTCCCATGGCAAGTCCGTTATTTGGGTCGTGGTGGATCGCTTCTCCAAGATGGCTCACTTTGTACCCCTGTCCGGTCTACCCTCTGCACCCATGTTGGCCAAACAATTTTTCCAACACATCTTCCGTCTCCATGGCCTTCCCAAACATATTGTCTCGGATCGTGGGGTACAATTAGTCTCCAAATTCTGGAGGGCTCTATGTGCCCAGCTCGGGATCAAATTGGACTTTTCTTCTTCATTCCACCCTCAATCTAACGGCCAAGTAGAACGAGTGAACCAGATTTTGGGTGACTATCTGCGTCACTTTGTATCCTCTCGCCATGAGGACTGGGCTGATCTACTTCCCTGGGCAGAGTTCTCCTACAACTACAAACAATCCTCTGCCTCTAACAAGTCTCCTTTCTTTGTAGTTTTTGGCCGTCATCCTCTTCCACCGCTGCCGCAGTCTCCCACTCCTTCTTCTGTACCTGCCGTTGACAGTCTTGTACAGGATTTTTCCTCCATCTGGCGAGAAACCCACGCTGCTCTCCTCAGGGCTTCCGCCCGTATGAAGGTTCAAGCTGACAAGAGACGCAGATCTCCACTGGAATTTCGCCCGGGTGACAAGGTGTGGCTCTCTTCTAGGTACATCCGATTTAGGGTCCCAAGTTACAAGTTGGGCCCTCGTTTCTTGGGACCCTATAAAATCAAGAGTCGTATCAATCAAGTTTCTTATCAGCTCCATCTTCCTCCGTCCCTCCGAATCCATAACTCCTTCCATGTCTCCCTTCTTAAACCTGCTATCTTTAACCGTTTTTCTCCCAAGCTTGTTTCTCCCACCCCTGTCGCCGGTACCTCCGATATATTCTCTGTCAAGGAGATCTTGGCGACCAAGATCTCCCGGGGGAAAAGATTTTTTTTGGTCGACTGGGAGGGCTGCGGTCCTGAGGAGAGGTCATGGGAGCCGGAGGAGAACATCCTGGACCGCAGTCTCATTCGCAAGTTCTTCGGTACCAAAAAGGGAGGGAGACCAAAGGGGGGGGTACTGTTACGCTGAGCGCTCCGGGTCCCCTGCTGGTCTCGGAGCGCTCACAGCGTATGTCCCCAGGCAGCACTCCAGTGTCTCGGCGTGTGCGTCCTCGCTCTCTAGGGTGCGCGCGCGCTCCGGGACTCTTAGATTCAAAGGACCAGTGCACCAGTGATTGGTGCCTGGTCCAAAGGGGTTATTAAGGGTTAAGGTTGTGAGAGGCAGTGCTGACTTAATTAGGCTGCACCTGTGCACTGCCCATTTATACCTTCTCCTCCCACAGCCTTCTGCCGGATCTTTGTGCCTTGTGCCTCAGAGAAAGCGTTCCCTATGATGTTAGTTTGCCTTACCTGTTGCCGTACCCGTTGCTACCGTCCACTCGCCTTTGAACCTTTGCCGCCTGCCCTGACCACTGCTTCGTCCGACTACGCTCTTGCCTTCTCCCTGTGTACCACGCCTTATCAGTTGCCAGAGAGGTCGAGTTGTTACTAGGGGACACGACCTGGTAGTTACCGCCGCGGCAAATCCATCCCGCTTTGCGGCGGGCTCTGGTGAAGACCAGTGACTGCTTAGAACCGGTCCTCTAGTACAACCCGCGCCATCGCCTCTCTGGTGCAGAGGATTCACTACCTGTCCTGCCGGTTCGTGACAGTATATGATGGTGTCATGGTAATAATGATTGATTAATAATAATAATCTCCTCTAATATAAAGTCATCGAAATGTAACAGGGAATGAATGAAATAACATCAGGAATAGTAGCAATAGTGAAGAAGGAGAAATATAAACTATGTCCCAAGTCACGTGTAATGGAAGATCAGGGTATATCGGTATGTAAAAGAGTCTAAATTGGGACGCACAAGCATCAGAGATACTGATAGCTGAATCAGTCTAAGTCTTATTGCAAGCGCGGAGTGGTGAACGGAGGCAGAGAAAGTATTAGGCTGAGTTCACATGGGCGAGATTTCCGCGCGGGTGCAATGCGGGAGGTGAACGCATTGCACCTGCACTGAATCCGGACCCATTCATTTCTATGGGGCTGTGCACATAAACTGTGATTTTTACGCATCACTTATGCGTTGCGTGAAAATCGCAGCATGCTCTATATCACGCAACGCAGGCCCCATAGAAGTGAATGGGGCTGAGTGAAAATCGCAAGCATCCGCAATCAAGTGCGGATGCGGTGCGATTTTCATGCATGGTTGCTATTCACTGTATTATTTTCCCTTATAACATGGTTATAAGGAAAAATAATAACATTCTTTAATACAGAATGCTTAGTAGGTGGTCAATTGAGGGTTAAAAAATAAAAAATAATTAACTCACCTTCCCCTCTTGATCGCGTAGCTGCGAGTCTCTTCTTACTTCTTTAATCATGAGCTGCCGGCTAAAAGACCTGTGGTGACATCGCACCACATGGTCCAATCACATGGTCCATCACCGTGGTGATGGACCATGTGACCTGACGTCACCACAGGTCCTTTAGCCGGCAGCTCATGATTAAAGAAGTAAGAAGAGACTGGCAGCTAAGCGATCAAGAGGAGAAGGTGAGTTAATTATTTTTTATTTTTTAATTCTCAATTGACCACCTACTAAGCATTCTGTATTAAAGAATGCTATTATTTTCCCTTATAACCATGTTATAAGGGAAAATAATAACATCTACACAACACCGAACCCAAACCTGAACTTCAGTGAAGAAGTTCGGGTCTGGGTACCAGTCAGTTTTTTATCACGCGCGTGCAAAGCGCATTGCACCCGCGTGATAAAAACTGAACAACGGAACGCAATCGCAGTCAAAACTGACTGCAATTGGGTACCTACTTGCGCGGGTTTGCCGCAACGCATCCGGACCTTATCCGGACACGCTCATGTGAACTCAGCCTAAGTCCCGGAGTCTGTGCTATGAAGAAATAATAGGCAAAATAATTAAAGACGGGAAACATGCACACTAGATAGGTATCAATGGTGAGCACCTATCGGAGGTAAGAGAAATGGTATGAGTAGGTATTATTGGTCAATCCCCATGTAGGTTAGACAGGAGCGCTCCCGTATTGGACAATGATGAACAGGAATCCGCCTTTCAGGTTTAAAATACACCTAATGGTAGCGCTCGTGTTAGACTACTTTCACACTTGCAGCAGAGTGATCCGGCAAGCAGTTCTGTCGCCGGAACTGCCTGCCGGATACGTCAAAACGTATGCCAACTGATGGCATTTGTAAGACTGATCAGGACCCTGATCCGTCTTACAAATGCATTAAAATGCCGGATCCGTCTTTCCGGTGTCATCCGGAAAAATGGATCCGGCATTTATTTTTTTCACATTTATTTCGGTCTGCGCATGCACAGACCGGAAGGACGGATCCAGCATTCAGGCAAGTGTTCAGTTTTTTTGGGCCGTTGATAAAACCGTAGCATGCTGCCGGTATAGAGCCCCTAGGACGGAATTCTATGCCGGAAAAGAAAAACGCTAGTGTGAAAGTACCCTTAGGCTACTTTCACACTAGTGGCACGGACCTTTGGCAGGCTGTTCCCAACGCGTTTCCCCAGACGTAATAAAGGCTGGTTCATCAGGGGACTCAGGATAGTTAATAGGTTCTTGCAGGTTTCATTAGATGAATGCCCAACTGATAATGGTGGGCAAAACTCTAAAAATTGCATAGCAGACCTCCTGGTGTAGTAAGGTGCTATGCAATTATCAGAGTTTTGCCCACCATTATCAGTTGGGCATTCATCTAATGAAACCTGCAAGAACCTATCAACTATCCTGAGTCCCTGATGAACCAGCCTTTATTACGTCTGGGGAAACGCGTCGGGGACAAACTGCTAAAGAAGGGACGAACATCATCGATCCTTACAGGCAGGGTAACATTAGGCGACAGCGAGGGCTTAGCCACCGAGAGGTGGGTTCGCCCCTTTCGGGGCGGGTGCTCCGCCTGTAGGCAGGGGTACATTGAGGGTTGTATTAGGGATATTGTTCCCTTCCCCTTATCCACCTCCTCTCTTTTCACCGTTTGGCCAGGTCCACAGTCATCTAACTGTAAGTTGCCGTAAATTTTTCTATATATCGGACTTCACTATCCTGATACGTCCAAGTAAGGCCTTGTCTATTTCATTTGACGTAGCCTAACATACAGTCGTGCCAAAAGTTTTGAGAATTACATAAATATTGGAAATTGGAAAAGTTGCTGCTTAAGTTTTTATAATAGCAATTTGCATATACTCCAGAATGTTATGAAGAGTGATCAGATGAATTGCATAGTCCTTCTTTGCCATGAAAATTTACTTAATCTCAAAAAAAACTTTCCACTGCTTTTCATTGCTGTCATTAAAGGACCTGCTGAGATCATTTCAGTAATCGTCTTGTTAACTCAGGTGAGAATGTTGACGAGCACAAGTCTGGAGATCATGATATCAGGCTGATTGGGTTAAAATGGCAGACTTGACA
Organism: Bufo bufo; assembly: GCF_905171765.1. Taxonomy (NCBI): domain Eukaryota; kingdom Metazoa; phylum Chordata; class Amphibia; order Anura; family Bufonidae; genus Bufo; species Bufo bufo. Next base: position 354,095,026 of record NC_053391.1, on the reverse strand, counting down.
TGTTAAAAGGAGGGTGATGCTTGAAATCATTGTTCTTCCATTGTTAATTATGGTGACCTGCAAAGAAACGCGTTCAGCCATCATTGCGTTGCATAAAAATGGCTTCACAGGCAAGGATATTGTGGCTACTAAGATTGCACCTCAATCAACAATTTATAGGATCATCAAGAACTTCAAGGAAAGAGGTTCAATTCTTGTTAAGAAGGCTTCAGGGCATCCAGGAAAGTCCAGCAAGCGCCAGGATCGTCTCTTAAAGAGGATTCAGCTGCAGGATCGGAGTGCCACCAGTGCAGAGCTTGCTCAGGAAGGGCAGCAGGCAGGTGTGAGCGCATCTGCACGCACAGTGAGGCGAATACTTTTGGAAGATGACCTGGTGTCAAGAAGGCCAGCAAAGAAGCCACTTCTCTCCAAAAAAAACATCAGGGATAGATTGATCTTCTGCAGAATGTTTGGTGAATGGACTGCTGAGGACTGGGGCAAAGTCATATTCTCCGATGAAGCCTCTTTCCGATTGTTTGGAACATCTGGAAAAAGGCTTGTCCAGAGAAGAAAAGGTGAGCGCTACCATCAGTTCTGTGTCATGCTAACAGTAAAGCATCCTGAGACCATTCATGTGTGGGGTTGCTTCTCATCCAAGGGAGTGGGCTCACTCACAATTTTGCCCAAAAACACAGCCATGAATAAAGAATGGTACCAAAACACCCTCCAACAGCAACTTCTTCCAACAATCCAACAACAGTTTGGTGAAGAACAATGCATTTTCCAGCACGATGGAGCACCGTGCCATAAGGCAAAAGTGATAACTAAGTGGCCCAGGGACCAAAACGTTGACATTTTGGGTCCATGGCCTGGCAACTCTACAGATCTTAATCCCATTGAGAACTTGTGGTCAATCCTCAAGAGGCGGGTGGACAAACAAAAACCCACTAATTTTGACAAACTCCAAGAAGTGATTATGAAAGAATGGGTTGCTATCAGTCAGGAATCGGCCCAGAAGTTGATTGAGAGCATGCCCAGTCGAATTGCAGAGGTCCTGAAAAAGAAACATAGAAACATATAATGTGTCGGCAGATAAGAACCTTTTGGCCCATCTAGTCTGCCCAATATACTAAATACTATGAATAGCCCCTGGCTTTATCTTATCTGAAGGATGGCCTTATGCTTATCCCATGCATGCTTAAACTCCTCCACTGTATTTGCAGCTGCCACTTCTGCAGGCTATTCCATGCATCCACTACTCTCTCAGTAAAGTAATACTTCCTGATATTACTTTTAAACCTATTGCCCCTCTAATTTAAAACTATGTCCTCTTGTAGCAGTTTTTCTTCTTTTAAATATTCTTTCCTCTTTTACCTTGTTGATTCCCTTTATGTATTTAAAAGTTTCTATCATATCCCCTCTGTCTCGTCTTTCTTCCAAGCTATACATGTTAAGGTCCTTTAATCTTTCCTGGTAAGTTTTATCCTGCAATCCATGTACCAGTTTAGTAGCTCTTCTCTGAACTCTCTCCAAAGTATCAATATCCTTCTGGAGATATGGTCTCCAGTACTGAGCACAATACTCCAAATGAGGTCTCACTAGTGCTCTGTAGAGCAGAATGAGCACCTCCCTCTTTCTACTGGTAATTCCTCTTGCTATACACCCAAGCATTCTGCTAGCATTTCCTGCTGCTCTGTGACATTGTCTGCCTACCTTTAAGTCTTCTGAAATAATGATCCCTAAATCCGTTTCCTCAGATACTGAGGTTAGGACTGTATCACTGATTTTATATTCTGCTCTTGGGTTTTTACGTCCCAGGTGCATTATCTTGCACTTATCAACATTAAATTTTAGTTGCCAGAAGGGCCAACACTGCAAATACTGACTCTTTGCATAAATGTCATGTAATTGTCGATAAAAGCCTTTGAAACGTATGAAGTGCGTGTAATTATATTTCACTACATCACAGAAACAACTGAAACAAAGATCTAAAAGCAGTTTAGCAGCAAACTTTGTGAAAACTAATATTTGTGTCATTCTCAAAACTTTTGTCCTCGACTGTACATACTAAGATGGGGTATTATTTTAACCAACAATAGTAAAAGTTATGTTCTATATGAAAATTCATTTTTCTCTGCGATTTCTATATTGACACTTTTCGTAACCCTATAAATTCCACTGTGATTTGTTTTTCAGAATATGCAGACACATAAGCGTGATTTATTATGTAAACTGAAAAAAAAAAAAAAAAATAGACATATTTGGTATCGACATGTCTGTGTCCTGCTCTATAAAAATAGCACATGATCTAAACCAGGCACTCAAACTGCGGCCCTCCAGCTGTTGTAAAACTACAACTCCCACAATGCCCTGCTGTAGGCTGTTCGGGCATGCTGGGAGTTGTAGTTTTGCAACCGCTGGAGGGCTGCAGTTTGAGGATGCCTGGTCTAAACTGTCAGATGAACTTCGTTAAAAAAATAAATAAAATAAATAAATAAATAAAATGGTGCCAGAAGAGCTTTTTTTAAATTGCTTTGAAAATTCTAAGCATTCTAATGTCTTTAAAAACTAAAGTGACGTTTACAAAATAATGGCAGCATAAAGTAGACATATGGGAAATGTAAAGTAATAACTATTTTGTGAGGAATCACTATCTGCCTTAAAAGCAGAGAAATTCAAATTTTGAAAATTACTAATTACAGTTAAGACTATTTGTAGCGTTAAAGGGAACCTGTCACCAGTTGTATGGTGTCCTAACTAAGGGCATCATAAATAAGTGACTGATTCTCTTAGCCAAATGCTGGGTCACTTTCTTTAAATTGACCCAGTCAATCTGCCAACATCTTGTATTGAAAAGCTCCAGCTGATAATGATGAGTCCTGAATATTCATGAGCTCCTGACTCTCCCTGCCCACCTGCTGCTGAATGACAGTTTTTTTCCATATGAATCAGCAGCAGGTGGGCGGGGGAGTGGCTATAGCTTTGAATTAAAAAAACGCTGGACTCACTGACATCACGCTGGACTCAAATCAGCTCATTAGCATGCGGCATGCGGCATCTTTGTGTGAATATTATGAGGTAACCATCTGTCACACCAGTAAGTGAATACATCTAAGGCACTTTTTAGTAGTTAATGATTGTATATAATTAGTTATATTATAATCAAATATCCACATGACAGGTTCCCTTTAAGTAAACAGCAACTATGCAATCCTGTATGTCTCCATGGTAACAGACAAAAAACAAACCCTGTGTAGTCTGATCATTTATACCCCCTCGCATATTCCTTCTTCCTTCCTTAACCCTTGCTAATTTATTTGGTAGGTTAGCACTAGGTAGGGAATACATGGTTGGAAATATGACCACATGGGAACATTTACACATTTTGTTACCAAGGAAACACATAGGTGTGTGTATAGGACTGTAGACACAAAATAGGATCATTTTAATTAAGATTGTCTACTCATTTTTAATGCTTTGGAACAATAAAATCCTTGTAGAGAAAACAAGAATCCTTCTGTTTTATTATAGGTGGTATATATACATACACACACACACATTTTATACCATTCATTGCAATATTAGCCCTAATCTTCCATAAATAAATATATTTGTTTCTCCATATTTAATATTTCCTTGACATGCAAGTCCTCAGTGTGTAATCTGAACTGCAGTCTTTATGTGCGTTTTCATCTTCTGAAGGGGATTTGGAATCAGACTTTTTATAGTCTGTATGGCATGAGTCCAAGTCGTCCTCAGAGTCTGTGCAGTACTGGTTATCAGATTCCCCATCTGAGATGTCCATAGGATCATTATTGCCCCCTATACACAATGTATCAAAGAGCACGTTCCCTAAGGAATTAGAGACTGATGTAGGGAGACTGTCAAACCGGTTGCTCTCAGAAATGGATGTAGAGGGAAACATTTGAACATCTCTTGAGACATCTATATTGATCTCATTAGAACAATCGCTAGTTTGATCATTCTTTGCTTCGAAGAACATGTTTGTGACTGATCCTGATGTATTTGGGCAGGTACAGCCAGATGAAGAGTTGTCACTGCTGGAATTGAACTCCAAGCCTTTAGAAGAAAAGTACAGCTGCCTATGAGGATCTAAAGTTTGCATAGAGGGTCGCACCATGTATCCTTGGCCTTTGGTTGGGTAAATATTGTCCCCATCATCATATATATCAGGAATCTGAAGTTTGATTGAGAAGTCCTCTTCTGCCTTATTACAAATGGTAACTGAATGATATATATTGGGGTCCAGTTCTGGCAAACATGGATTCTTCTGGCAATATTTGTTATTTGAAAAATCCTTTAAAAAAAAGTATAGTAAAGTAAAAGCTAAATAAGAATAAAATGCAGGAATATACTTAAGGTTTGATTTAAGCTGGAGTATTTACTTTATGATGTATTTTGTAGTGTTTATAGGACTTATTGAGCTAATATACAGGTGTAGTTCCATCCATGCATTGCTTGATGGGGTATCATATTTAGTTGTCATGCTCCATATATATTAGCATAGTGACTCTGTATCAGAAAAACAATATAAAAGGTGGGCTGCCAGACTCATTTAACAATATGTGAGCCAGACAACTGGTGCATATTATACCAGAAATCTGAGCTAGGTACCTTGCTGGCGTAGATGTCTCTTTCTGGTACATAAAACTCCGAAATATGGACTAGAATTATAATTGCTTAACAATTTGGGTGTATTATATGGGGTTTGTTATCATGAATGCTGTAAGAATTGCCACTTCTAATATATTCCCCCAATACAGTTAAAAGTGGTTATCCAGTTCTTTAAAATACTAGATCGGCAGGGGTCCCACTCTCGGGACCCTTGCCGTTTGTCAAACACAGCTCTGTACGATTAGCAGTAGCTGTTTCTGATTTTGCAGGTCAGTCCTATCCACTTGAATGGAATTGAGTTCTTCTTAGTTGTAATACCACACACAGCCATTACTAAGGGTATGGAGTTGTGCCTGATAAACAATAAAGGGGATGTGTGGTTACAGAGAGCTAGACGCCCACTGCCCTAATATTGATAGGCCAACAGGTTTAAAGGGAGTCTGTCACCAGTTTTATGGTGTCCTAACTAAGGGCTCATGCACACACAAACGTATTTTCTTTCCTTGTCTGTTTAGTTTTTTTTGCAGACCGTATGCAGAACCATTCATTTCAATGGGTCCGCATAAAAAACGGAAGTTACTCCGTGTACATGTCCATATTTCTGTTCCGCAAAAAAACAGAACATGTCCTAATATTGTCCGCATTACGGACAAGGATAGTCCTGTTATATTAGGGGCCAGCTGTTCCGTTCCGCAAAATACTGCCGTCATCCGTATTTTTTGCGGATCCGTTATTTGCAGACCACAAAATACATACGGTAGTGTGCATGAGCCCTTAGGGTGACAAGTCTCCTTATCAAGATGCTGGGTCTCCTTTTTTTGGTTGTTCCAGCCATTTTGCCAAAATAGTGTATTTAAAAGGTCCAGTGCATAATGATGAGTCCCAAGTACTCATGAGCTCCTGGCTTTCCTTGCCCACCTGCTGCTAATTCATACAGAAAAAAACCTGTCAGTCAGATGCAAGTGGGCGGGGACAGCCAGGAGTTTATGAATATTGGGACTCATTAGCATGGGCTGGAGCTGTTAGGATTTATAAGTAAGGGCAGCAGAAAACTGCTGACAGGTTTCCTTTAGAGAACGGAATAAACCCTATTTTAATCCCTTGAGCCATAACTTTTTTATTTTTCCGTGAACATAGCCATATGAGGGTTTGTTTTTTGTAGCCCAATTTGTACTTTCTAATGGCACTATTTTAATATTGCATAAGATGTAGTAGGAAGTTGGAAAAAAAAATCCAAATGGGGTGGAACTGGAAAAAAAAAAAAATTCATGGGTTTTGTTTTTACAGAATTCCCTATGCGGTAAAACTAATCTGTTACCTTCATTCTCCAGGTCAGTATGATTACAAGGATACCACATTTATATAGTTTTTCTTAATACTAAGAAAGTAAAACGTTGAAAAAAATATATATTTCTTTTCATTGCCATATTCTGACCGCCATAACTTTTATTTTATAATTGGGTCTATAGATCTACGTGAGGGCTCATTTTTTGATCTGTAGTTTTTATTGATACTATTTTGGCATTTGTATGAGTTTTCAATAATTTTTTTGCGATAAAACTCTAATTTACCACTGTCATGAAGTACAATGTGTCACGACAAAACAGTCTCAGAATGGCTTGGATCAGAAAAAGCGGTCCAAAGTTATTACTACATAAAGTGACATGTCAGATTTGCAAAAATCGGCCTGGGATTTAAGGTGAAAAGTGGCTTGGTACTGAAGGGGTTAATGTCCAAGATGTTTATTTTTTATTTTTATTTTTTATTTTGGGGATTTGAATTTTTAGATTTTCTTTTATATTAAATATTTTGTAACTTTTTTTTTTTATATACTTTTTTACCTTAGGTGACAATAGCAAGCAGTTATTAGATTGCCATTTCTATTTTGTAACGGAAATTGATCCATCACTTAATATGGAATTTAGTATATTCCAATGCAGTGCTGCTACCTACAGGCTCAGACCTATCATTACAAGGTAACTCTGATCTTAGTGAGAGGAAGCAGTTACCAGCGCTGGAACGCATTGCTCCCACATTTTCAACACTCAGATGCATTTGAGGGGTTAAAAGGCTGCAATCGGCTAATTGCCGATAGCAGACATTAGCCCTGGACGTCTGCTGTATGTAACAGTGGAAACCCAGCGGCTATGGCACCTGCTGAGCTTGTGAGCGGGCACTATATTTAAAGTGAAAGCTTTTGCCATCTACTAGAAGATGTGACTTTTTAAATAAAATTGTCGCACAACCCCACACAAAGCAGACTAACAAAACGACACCACCCCAGGAGTGGAGTTTCAGCAAATTTATACCTTAAAAAGGAGAAACCACATAAATTGGTGGGGAAAAAAAACAAAACGCATAAAAACACATAGCTGATTGCACACATTTCCCCCTGGTCTCTGCGGTTTGAAACAGAAAACCTGAAAATGGCTGGGCAATCTAAAGCTACCTGTACAAGCTCAAGTTTTGATGAGGTTTTCTCGTTTTGGGTTCAAAAACTGCATCAGAAAAACTGAATGTGTATGGGCAGCCTAAGGCTAGGGCTACACAGAGACATTTGTTGCGCGACTCCTTGACGCCGAAAAGTCGCGCAACATTCTTTATAAAAAATGGTAAAGCAAAAAATCTATCCAAGTTGGATGGATCGCAGTCGCAGCATTTCGCAGTGCGACACCATTGACTATCATTACAAAAAATGTGCGACATGAATATCATGTGACACATGTTGCAATGTAGTTGTACCCTTTTTGTCGCACGACTTATTGTCACACAACACATGTCGCTGTGTAGCCCTAGCCTAAGGCCTCTTGCACACAACCGTATGTATTTTGTGGTCCACAAAAAACGGATCCGCAAAAAATTCAGATGACGTCCATGTGCATTCTGTATTTTGCGGAATGGAACAGCTGGCCCCTAATAGAACAGTACTATCCTTGTCCGTTATGCAGACAATAATAGGACAAGTTCTATCTTTTAGCGGAACGGATATACGTAAATACGGAAATGAAATGCACGCGGAGTACCTTCCGTTTTTTTTGTGGACCCATTGAAATTAATGGTTCTGTATACGGTCCGCAAAAAAACAGAACGGACACGGAATGAAAATACATTTGTGTGCAAGAGGCCTAAAGCTGGGGCTCTATCTAGATTTTTTGTAGCACTTTTAACTATCAAGTGACAGCAGCAGTACACAAGATTGCATACAAGTCAGTTTACTGCTTTGAACTACAGCTGGAGCTTAATAGTTAAAATCAATGAAAAGTGCTACAAAAAGTCTAGATATAGCCCCAGCGTAAAACAATTTATGCAAACCACTTTCTTGAAACGTAAATGGGGCACATTTACTAAAGTGTCGCTGCCTGTTTTCATGAGTAAAAAGCCTGTTTACGATTGTCTTATTTACCAACAGTTTTTGTGCCCGTTTTGACTTTTTGACTGATGAGGATGTGGAGTCTCAGCCCAGGAGGAGCGTGCTTGGGCTCTGCTGGAGGGCAGGGCTGGGCACTGGATGGGGACGTTCCTGAGCACTGTTCAAAGAAAACAACGCCCCTCTGGACAGCTTACTGCCTAATTTGTATATCATACAAAGATGATTTCCGCAGGATAGAAAACAAGAAACGCTGAATAAGGCCTCATGCACACGACCGTTTTTCGGGTCCGCATCTGAGCCGCAGTTTTTGCGACTCGGGTACGGACCCATTCACTTCAATGGGGCCGCAAAAGATGCGGACAGCACTCCGTGTGCTGTCCGCATCCGTTGCTCTGTTCCGAGGCCCCGCAAAAAATATATAGCATGTCCTATTCTTGTCCGTTTTGCGGACAAGAATAGGCATGTCTACAATGGGCCGCAAATTGTGGAAGGCGCATGAGGCCTAAAAGGTATATCAGGGAATGAGGTAGTATGTTCTACATGACAATAGTTTTACTTTATTAGTGATAATCCATGTGACAGATTTCCTTTAAGGTATAATAAATGTGGTGCAAATTGAATACAGACTTTGCCAATACGCCAGTTTTTTTTTTTCTACAAAAAAGGCAAGCTTAATAAATGTGCCCCAATACATTTTCCATTTTAAATATTACACAGAGAACTCTTGCAGAACTTACCAAAACTTGAGGCATCTTGAAGGTTACTCTTATCTTATACCAGACCAGACAAGTTATAATAGCAATACCACTGCAAATTAGAAAAAGTGCTGGCACAGCAAGTAATACTGTGTGATAGCGCCCATCTAAAAAGAAAAGATGTAATATTTTACATATAAAACATCACACAAACTAATAGCAAGGACAGAAAGGAGAAAAACCTATTAAGACCTCATGCATACAACCGAAAATTTATATCTGTGTGCTGTTCACTTTTTTGCAGATAGCACCCTGAGCCATTCATGTCCAAGGGGTGTGACACAGTGCAGGGTATGGTCTGGGTAAACAGGTATTTTTCTCCCAGCGTGTGCTGCTGGGCTGATTTGCAGCCAGGTGGGGTCAAACACCGGACTGGATTTTAAGTGCCGGTCCGGGTTTTGGCAGTACCGAGCTGTCCTTTACCACTTAACCCCTTAAGGACCGGGCTTATTTTCACCTTAAGGACCAGGCCATTTTTTGCAAATCTGACCAGTGTCACTTTAAGTGCTCATAACTTTAAAACGCTTTGACTTATCCAGGCCATTCTGAGATTGTTTTTTCGTCACATATTGTACTTCATGACACTGGTAAAATGAAGTCAAAAATTATTATTTTTTGCACAAAAAAATACCTAATTTACCAAAAATTTGAAAAAAATTAGCAAATTTCAAAGTTTCAGTTTCTCTACTTCTGTAATACATAGTAATACCCCAAAAAATTGTGATGACTTTACATTCCCCATATGTCTACTTCATGTTTGAATTGTTTTGGGAATGATATTTTATTTTTTGGGGATGTTATAAGGCTTAGAAGTTTAGAAGCAAATCTTGATATTTTTCAGAAATTTACAAAAACTCAATTTTTAGGGACCAGTTCAGGTCTGAAGTCACTTTGCGAGGCTTACATAATAGAAACCACCCAAAAATGACCCCATCTAAGAAACTACACCCCTCAAGGTATTCAAAACTGATTTTGCATACATTGTTAACCCTTTAGGTGTTGCACAAGAGTTATTGGCAAATGGGGAGGAAATTTGAGAATTTCATATTTTTGTCAAATTTTTCATTTTAACCCATTTTTTCCACTAACAAAGCAAGGGTTAACAGCCAAACAAGATTGTATCTTTATTGCCCTGACTCTGCCGTTTACAGAAACACCCAATATGTGGCCGTAAACTACTGTACGGCCACACAGCGGGGCGTAGAGTGAAAGGTGCGCCGTTTGGTTTTTGGAAGGCTGATTTTTATGGACTGTTTTTTTGACACCATGTCCCATTTGAAGCCCCGCTGATGCACCCCTAGAGGAGAAACTCCCTAAAAGTGACCCCATCTAAGAAACTACACCCCTCAAGGTATTCAAAACTGATTTTACATACGTCGTTAACCCTTTAGGTGTTGCACAAGAGTTATTGGCAAATGGGGATGAAATTTGAGAATTTCATTTTTTTGCCTAATTTTCAATTTTAACCCATTTTTTCCACTAACAAAGCAAGGGTTAACAGCCAAACAAGATTGTATCTTTATTGCCCTGACTCTGCCGTTTACAGAAACACCCCATATGTGGCCGTAAACTACTGTACGGGCACACAGTAGGGCATAGAGTGAAAGGTGCGCGGTTTGGTTTTTGGAAGGCTGATTTTGCTGGACTGGTTTTTTGACACCATGTCCCATTTGAAGCCCCCCTGATGCACCCCTAGAGTAGAAACTCCATAAAAGTGACCCCATCTAAGAAACTACACCCCTCAAGCTATTCAAAACTGATTTTACAAACTTTGTTAACCCTTTAGGTGTTGCATAAGATTTAATGGAAAATAGAGACACAATTTCAAAATTTCACATTTTTGGCAGATTTTCCATTTTAATATTTTTTTTCCAGTTACAAAGCAAGGGTTAACAGCCAAACAAAACTCAATATTTATGGACCTTATTCTGTAGTTTACAGAAACACCCCATATGTGGTCGTAAACCGCTGTACGGGCACACGGCAGAGCGCAGAAGGAAAGGAATGCCATACGGTTTTTGGAAGGCAGATTTTGCTGGACTGTTTTTTTTTTACACCATGTCCCATTTGAAGCCCCCCTGATGCACCCCTAGAGTAGAAACTCCAAAAAAGTGACTCCATTTTAGAAACTACGGGATAGGGTGGCAGTTTTGTTGGTACTAGTTTAGGGTACATATGATTTTTGGTTGCTCTATATTACACTTTTTGTGCAGCAAGGTAACAAGAAATAGCTTTTTTGGCCCGTTTTTTTTTTTTGTTATTTACAACATTCATCTGACAGGTTTTATCATGTGGTAATTTTATAGAGCAGGTTGTCACGGACGCGGCGATACCTAATATGTATACAATTTTTTTTATTTATGCAAGTTTTATTCAATAACTTCATTTTTAAAACCAAAAAAATGTTTTAGTGTCTCCATAGTCTAAGAGCCATAGTTTTTTCAGTTTTTAGGCGATTATCTTGAGTAGGGTCTAATTTTTTGCGGGAGGAGATGACGGTTTGATTGGCACTATTTTGGGGTGCATATGACTTTTTGATCGCTCGCTATTACACTTTTTGTGACGTAAGATGGCAAAAAATGGCTTTTTTTACACCGTTTTTGTTTTTATTTTTTTACGGTGGTCACCTGAGGGGTTAGGTCATGTGATATTTTTATAGAGCCGGTCGATACGGACGCGGCGATACCTAATATGTATACTTTTTATTTTATTTATGTAAGTTTTACACAATGATTTCATTTTTGAAACAAAAAAAATCATGTTTTAGTATTTCCATAGTCTAAGAGCCATAGTTTTTTCAGTTTTTGGGCGATTATCTTGAGTAGGGTATGATTTTTTGCGGGATGAGATGACTGTTTGATTGGTACTATTTTGGCGTACATGCAACTTTTTTGATCACTTTTATTACCTTTTTTGGGAAGTAAGGTGGGCAAAATTTCAATTTTCTCATAGTTTTTATTTTTTTATTTTTATGGCGTTCACCGTGCGGGGAAAGTAACATGACCATTTTATAGATCAGGTCGTTACGGACGCGGCGATACCTAATATGTGTAGTGTATTTTATTTTTTTTATTTTTATTCAGTGATAAATGTTTTGTTTTTTTTATCTTAACTTTTTTCACTTTTTTTTACATTTTTGTGACCCAGACCCACTTGGTTCTTGAAGATCCAGTGGGTCTGATGTCTGTATAATACAGTACAGTACAATATATATTGTTCTGTACTGTATTTTACACTTGTCTGAACAGATCTATGCCTTTTAGCATAGATCTGTTCAGCACCATGGACAGCAGGACGCCTGAGCAGGCGTCCTGTTGCCATGGGAACCTTCCCCGTCTGCCACAACTTCGCAGACGGGGAAGGGTAAGCACAGGGCTGAGGGGGGCTCTCTGGGGGCTCTCTCCCTCTCCATCGGGGGGCTGCAAAGGCACAGCAGCCCCCCGATGGAGAGGGAGGGAGCTCCCTGACCGATGACAGTTAACTTTTTCCATACAGCGGTCCGTACGGACCGCGGTATGGAAAGGGTTAAACGGCTGACATCTTCACAGATGTCAGCCGTTTATACCAGGGTGCCAGCAATGTGCTGGCACCCTGGTATACCCACTAGAAGCCAACGATCGTTCATGGGGAGGCGGGCGGGGGATCGCGATCCCGCCTGCCGCACCGCCCGCCTCCCGCAACGCCCCCACTGCATGCGACACTTCCCCCGCACCACCCTCCGGCATAAAATCGTGCAGGGGTGCAGGGGGGGGTGAAAAATATTGATTTTAGACACTCTAAAGTTTCTGATCCCCGCGGTCAGGGCCCGCGGGGATCAGAAACTGCAAAAAGCGCAGCAAACCGCAGGTCTGAATTGACCTGCTGTTTGCTGCGATCGCCGATATGGGGGGGTCAAATGACCCCCCCCTGCATTGTTACGGGATGCCGGCTGAATGATTTCAGCCGAAATCCCGTTCCAATTAACCCCTGGGGCGCCGGAATACAGATTTTAAGTCAGGACGTACCGGTACGTCCTGGGTCCTTAAGGACTCGGGAAATAGGGCGTACCGGTACGTCCTGGGTCCTTAAGGGGTTAAGGACCACAGGTTTATACCCCCCTAAAGACCAGGCCCTTTTTTACAAATCGGCACTCCACAAATTTAGCGGTTTATTGCTCGGTCATGCAACTTACCACCCAAATGAATTTTACCTCCTTTTCTTCTCACTAATAGAGCTTTTATTTGGTGGTATTTCATTGCTGCTGACATTTTTACTTTTTTTGTTATTAATCGAAATTTAACGATTTTTTTGCAAAAAAATGACATTTTTCACTTTCAGTTGTAAAATTTTGCAAAAAAAACGACATCCATATATAAATTTTGCTCTAAATTTATTGTTCTACATGTCTTTGATAAAAAAAAAATGTTTGGGTAAAAAAAAAATGGTTTGGGTAAAAGTTATAGCGTTTACAAACTATGGTACAAAAATGTGAATTTCCGCTTTTTGAAGCAGCTCTGACTTTCTGAGCACCTGTCATGTTTCCTGAGGTTCTACAATGCCCAGACAGTACAAACACCCCACAAATGACCCAATTTCGGAAAGTAGACACCCTAAGGTATTCGCTGATGGGCATAGTGTCACGGATGGTGTACAGGAAACAAGATAATACAATACAAACAATGACTCACTGGACCCACAACTAAGGAACAAAAGGGAGACCCCTGCAATCGACCTGCCGCTCTCCCTTATTGCTCAGCCTACACAGACACGGAGGGAGTCAGGGTCACCTGGATCCAGAAAACAGAAAATCATAAATACATAAACAGAACTTATCTTGCAGACGACTGTGGACAGGGAACTGGGAACTGGGAGCTGGGAGCTGGGAACTGGGATCTGGGAACTGGAACAGCATGCACACACACTCCAGGAGGTTGTATCAGCCGCACACTACTGCCATATGGGTAGGAATTTAAAGGGAAGTAATCAGTCTGACTGCATGACAGCTGAGATAGACTAACGAGGTGAGGAACAGAAACCAAAACAAAGAAACTCAAGGAGGAGGATCTGGACGGCTCCTGTCAGAGCTTCTCAGCTGTCTGGTTGTGACAGTACCCCTCCCTCTAGGAGTGGACTCCGGACACTCAGGGCCCACCTTCTCAGGATGGGAACTATGGAAAGCCCTGATGAGACGAGAGGCCTTAATGTCCGCCACTGGGACCCACATCCTCTCCTCAGGACCATAACCCTCCCAATGAACGAGGTACTGGAGGGAACCGCGGACAAGACGAGAATCCACAATCCTAGAGACCTGAAATTCAAGATTTCCATCAACAATAATCGGAGGAGGAGGCAAAGGCGAGGGTACAATAGGTTGAACATAAGGTTTCAATAAGGACTTATGGAAAACATTATGGATCTTCCAAGTCTGAGGAAGATCAAGACGGTAGGCAACAGGATTGATGACAGACAGGATCTTGTAAGGCCCAATAAACCTAGGACCCAACTTCCAGGAGGGAACCTTCAATTTGATATTCTTGGTAGACAGCCACACCAAATCACCAACATTCAGGTCCGGACCAGGCACACGTCTCCTATCCGCCACACGCTTATATCTCTCACTCATGTTCTTTAGATTATCCTGAATCTTTTGCCAAATAGATGACAAAGACGAGGAGAATCTGTCCTCATCAGGCAAACCAGAAGAGCCCTCTCCAGAGAAAGTCCCAAACTGCGGATGAAACCCATATGCACCAAAAAATGGTGACTTATCAGAGGACTCCTGACGACGGTTATTTAAAGCAAACTCAGCAAGGGACAAAAAAGAACACCAATCCTCCTGATTCTCCAGATTCTGATTGACACGCTCTGTCTGGCCATTCGACTGCGGATGGAAAGCAGAAGAGAATGACAAGCGAACCCCCAAGCGAGAACAGAAGGCCTTCCAGAATCTGGAAACAAACTGCGTGCCCCTATCAGAGACTATGTCTGAAGGAATCCCATGCAATTTGACAATGTGGTCAACAAATGCCTGCGCCAGCGTCTTAGCATTGGGCAAACCAGGAAAAGGGATAAAATGCACCATTTTGCTAAAACGGTCCACCACCACCAGAATCACAGACTTCCCCGAGGAACGAGGCAAGTCCGTTATGAAGTCCATGGACAGATGTGTCCAAGGACGGGAAGGAATGGGCAAAGGAAGGAGAGGACCTGATGGCCGTGAATGAGGGACCTTGGCACGAGCGCAAGTCTCGCAAGCTGCCACAAAACCCTCAACCGACTTACGAAGCGCAGGCCACCAGAATCTCCGGGCAATGAGATCCAGTGTGGCTCTTGTCCCCGGGTGCCCAGCAAGGACCGTATCGTGGTGTTCTTTAAAAATCTTGTGTCTCAAAGCGAGAGGCACAAACAACCTCCCAGGAGGACAAAGATCAGGAGCTTCTGACTGAGCTGCCTGCACCTCTGCCTCCAATTCAGGAAAAAGAGCAGAGACCACCACACCTTCAGCCAAAATGGGACCCGGGTCTTCAAAATTCCCACCTCCCGGGAAACAACGTGATAGGGCATCTGCCTTCACATTCTTAACCCCAGGGCGGAACGTAACAACAAAATTAAACCTTGAAAAGAACAAAGACCATCTGGCCTGTCTCGGGTTCAGACGCTTGGCTGACTCCAAGTAGGCCAGATTTTTATGGTCAGTAAACACAGTAATAGGGTGTCTGGCTCCCTCTAGCCAATGGCGCCATTCCTCAAAAGCCAACTTGATGGCCAACAATTCCCTATCTCCCACATCATAATTTCTCTCTGCGGAGGAGAGCTTCTTTGAGAAAAAGGCACACGGTTGCCATTTGGCAGGAGAGGAACCCTGAGACAAGACCGCACCCACCCCTACCTCAGAAGCATCAACCTGAACTATGAAGGGTAACGAAACATCAGGTTGTACTAGGATGGGAGCGGAAGCAAAACTCTCCTTGATATTAGAAAAGGCCTTACGCGCCTCTACCGACCAGGAAGAAAAATCTACCCCCTTTCTGGTCATATCAGTGAGTGGTTTAACAACAGAGGAATAATTCAAAATAAATTTCCTGTAATAATTAGCAAAGCCCAAAAAACGCATCAGCGCCTTCTGATTCTCAGGAAGCTCCCACTCATGCACAGCGCGAACCTTCTCGGGGTCCATGCGAAAACCAGAAGCGGAGACAAGAAACCCCAGAAATTGGATCTCTGGAACCGCAAACACACATTTTTCCAGTTTCGCGTATAATTTATTCTCCCGCAGGATGAGTAAGACCTGACATAAGTGTTCCTTATGAGTCTTGAAATCAGGAGAAAAAATCAAAATGTCATCCAAATACACTAATACAAATTTTCCCATTAAATGATAAAAAATGCTGTTGACGAAATGCTGAAAAACGGCTGGGGCATTCATCAAACCAAAAGGCATAACTAAATTCTCAAAATGGCCCTCAGGGGTATTGAAAGCCGTCTTCCATTCGTCTCCTTCTCTGACCCTAACCAGGTTGTATGCCCCTCTTAGGTCTAATTTGGAAAAGACTTTCGCCCCAACAACCTGGTTAAACAAGTCCGGGATCAGAGGAAGCGGATAAGGATCACGAATAGTGATACTGTTCAGCTCCCTGAAATCCAGACAAGGTCTTAAAGAACCATCTTTTTTCTTAACAAAGAAAAAACCAGCGGCAACAGGTGACTTCGAGGGTCGTATGTGTCCTTTTCTCAGACTCTCAGAGATATAAGCACGCATAGCGACCCTCTCAGGTTGGGAAAGATTGTATAAACGAGATTTAGGCAGCTTGGCGCCTGGGATGAGATCAATAGGGCAATCATACTCCCTGTGCGGAGGTAAACCCTGAACTCCACTCTCAGAGAAGACATCCAAAAATTCAGAGAGGAAAGGTGGTACAGTTTTAGTAGAAACCTCAGAAATAGATGTTATGAGGCAATTCTCTCTGCAAAAGTTACTCCAACCATTTATTTGCCTCGCTTGCCAATCAATGGTGGGGTTATGTTTAGTGAGCCAGGGTAGCCCCAACACTAGAGGAGTAGGCAAACCGCTAAGGACGAAACATGACACATCCTCAACATGAGCATCATTCACAATTAAACGGATATTGTGAACTATGCCCTTTAATGATTTCTGAGAAAGTGGAGCTGAATCAATAGCAAAAACAGGAATATCTCTTCCCAAAGTGCATACCTGGAAACCATGAGTTATTGCAAATTGATTATCAATGAGGTTGACAGCTGCTCCACTATCCACAAAAATCTCACAAAAAATGCTCTTGCTCTCTAGCGCCACCCTAGCAGGCAGGACAAAAAGGGAACTACAAGCAAAAGGAAAACCTTCAATTTCCGCCTCAACCCTGCCAATAGTAACAGACGGAACATTCTTAAAAGATTTCTTCCTTTTTGTCTCTTTATTACTCCCAGAAAACTGCCTGAATCTCCTAGAGGGACAAACATTTGCCAGATGATTTATACCTCCACAACAAAAGCAAACCCTCCCCTGCGGGCTGAATCTTCTATTGTCCGAGGCAATCAACCCCAGCTGCATGGGCTCTTGCTCAGAAGGGGCTGACAGCGACTGAGACCCCTGTGCACAGAATGAGACCGCTGCACTGTCCCGGGACTGACAGGAAGGAGAGATCTCTCCTCTCTCTCTAAGACGCCTGTCAATACGAACAGCCTGAGACATAGCAGAATTCAAGGAGGTAGGTCTTTCATGAAAGGCAAATGCATCTCTCAATCCCTCTGAAAGACCATAGCAAAATTGACTTCGGAGTGCAGCATCATTCCAACCCGTATCTGCTGCCCATCTCCGAAATTCTGAGCAGTAAATCTCTGCGGATTGTTTACCCTGGCATAACAGACGTAGTTTAGACTCAGCCAGAGCAATACGATCCGGATCATCATATATCTGACCCAGGGCTAAAAAGAATTCATCCACTGAACGTAGGGGCCGTGCCCCCTCCGGCAGCGAAAAGGCCCAGGACTGAGCGTTACCCCTGAGCAGCGATATAATGATACCCACTCTTCGTTCTTCATCACCAGAAGAATGGGGAAGAAGGCGAAAATGGAGTTTGCAAGCCTCTCTAAAACGTACAAAATTCTCACTACCCCCGGAAAACGTATCCGGGAGCGAAATCTTAGGCTCAGCACAAACTCCATGAACGCAAGCTGAACCGGTCACTTGAAACTGAGAAAAAGTCTTACGGAGATCAGCTACCTCCAAAGCAAGACCCTGAAAGCGTTCAGCCAAAAGTGTAACCGGATCCATGCTTGAGACGGTTTTGGCGGCTGATAATGTCACGGATGGTGTACAGGAAACAAGATAATACAATACAAACAATGACTCATTGGACCCACAACTAAGGAACAAAAGGGAGACCCCTGCAATCGACCTGCCGCTCTCCCTTATTGCTCAGCCTATGCGACCACCCCAAAGGTGGATGGGCGCATATCCACGTACCTCGGCTATCTTAGACCTGAAGGCCCTACAATAGTGAGGGGACACGACCACCGGCTCCCTACACAGACACGGAGGGAGTCAGGGTCACCTGGATCCAGAAAACAGAAAATCATAAATACATAAACAGAACTTATCTTGCAGACGACTGTGGACAAGGAACTGGGAACTGGGAGCTGGGAACTGGGAACTGGGAACTGGGAACTGGAACAGCATGCACACACACTCCAGGAAGTTGTATCAGTTGTATCAGCCGCACACTACTGCCTAGAGAGAGGAATTTGGCCTATAGCAACCAATCAGATGGCAACTAGGGGTGACTAAGCCAGTTCCAGTTTTTGTAAATCTCCCCATTATGTCTGCGTCTGTTTTTAGTCTAAAAAATGCTATTTTAGACAGTCTTATTTTTTTCAGTCACATTTACTACTGAAATTGATCCTGTTTTGAAGGCTTTTGTGCCTTGTTTGTCTATTTTGAGTTTTTAGACTAATTCAGAAGTTTTCAAACTTTTGTGACTTTTTTCCAATCTGTTTATGAACTGTAGGTGCGCCATTTTTTGCATTTGAATTTGTCCCAAAAACAGTCTAATTTCTACTTCACTCCAGGACTTTTTTTGCATTAAAAGTCGCACTTCCCAGGAGACTTACAACTTTTTTCCGCAACCTTTTTTATGTGCAAATAAATAAGAGCAGTCTAAGGCCTCGTTCACACTTGTTTGGTCAGTGATTTCCATTAGTGATTTGTTAGCCAAAATCAGAAGTGAAGCCTACACAGAGATAAGGTATAATGGAAAGATCTGAACCTGTTCTGTGATTTTTGACCGGCACCTGGTTTTGGCTCACAAATCCCTTACCGAACACTGAAGTGTGAACGAGGCCTAAGTGAAAATTAACCTAACTGAAAAACAACCACCAGAGGTCAGACTAATAAAAAATACGCCATCAACAGCTGTGCGACTAAAAAAAAAAATACTTGGCAAAAGAGAGACAACCGAATGAAATAAGTCTGTCTAATTTTATGGGCAAAAACAGACGAGCTTGATAAATGTGCCCCAATGTATTTCAATGGTGTCACAATGCGGCATGCTGCAACTGCGATGTACTATTTCACCCTGCATAATCCAGCTTGGTACAAGTTGTCATAGTGCCAAAGTAGGGGGTCTAGTTATATGTGGTGACACACATATAATAAATTCGGAGTATGGGATGTACACCGCTTTTGGGTGCCAGAAGTCAATTTTCTTTTAAAAATAATCTGATGTACTTCATTCACTGCTCTCAGCACTTTATTTTATTTTTTTACCTTTTTGGGTGAAATTGAGGCAAATTGGACAAGAGAACTTGCTCGTTTTAACATTAAAAAGTATTGTTTTGGCAGTAACACAATATTCTCCATTGTATCCAAGAGTTTTGATTGTGATTGAAGGCTCATCCAGTTCTTGTTCTATGACCTAATAAGAAAGAGCATATGAAAAAGAAGAAAATCCATTCAATGTTCAAAAGGCAATTCTGCCTACATATAAAGGTACATGATTTGCACCAACAGCTATTTCACGATGTGAAGTGGAGTTGTTAAATTCTGGCATCTTGTTACTCCGTTAAATCCGCTTGTAGCTATGAGATTTTTACATTTAGTTATCTCTTAGAGCTGTTACAATTATGGTCAATCTTCACATTAATTGAATAATGGGAGAAAAGAAGAAATGAATCGCACATCCACTGCTAATGCTATGATCTCATCACTGCATTTCTGCAGGAGACAGCACTAAATAGCGCATGTGTACTACCTCCATGCTACATGCTAAATGAGGCATTAGTGTACATTTTGATCAAAAGGCATAAGCCCACTCACCAGGCCAAGGTTGCCTCTGTGAGTGGGTCCTAACCTTAATGTTTCTGTATTCAGTGTGCTGAAATGTAGTATTTATACCTCATTTGTATTGTATTTATTCTGGATCATCACGAAATATGTCAAAGCCCTAGAAATGATGTATGGTCGTACACAAACTGGCATCTGTGTAGAGGCATTAACAGTTATAGAGTCATCTCCTTGAGTTACAGTTAGATTTGGAGGGTCCGGGTCCACTGCAAAGATAAAGTATGCATTACATTCCATTACACATCCATTGAATATAACCTGTGCAAAGCCCAACATGCTTAAAGGTGTTGTCTGAACGTACATACTGATGACCTATGCTCAGGATAGGTCATCAATATCTGATTGTTGGGTCCAACTCCCAGCACCTCTATGGTCAGCTTTTGGAAGGGGTTGTGGTTCTCGAGCATGCGCTGCGGTCTCTTTTTCAGCTGGTGACATCATGTTCATCAGTCACATGGTCTTTCTGCAGCTCAGTCTCATTCAAGTTAAAAAGAATTGAGTTGCAATACCCTATACAATGCATGGTGCTGTGCTTTGTTTACTATAAAGAGGCTGCAGTGCTTGTCTGAGCGCAGTGCTGCCTTCAAACAGCTGATTGGCGGGGGTAATGGGAGTCAGACCCCACCAATTTGATACTCATGACCTATCTTGAGGATGTCATCAATAAGTTCTGTATACCTTTAAACTAAGGAACTCAAATGCTAAAAGTAAATGCTTTTGACGGTGATGGCAACTTTATGGATATATAGTTGGCCACTAGGGGCAGATATGAGCAATTTGCATGTCTTTTGCCTACTGTCTCATAATGAGCTGTCATCAGGTCTTAGTGATACAAAAGAGATGAAGGGGAGTTACTAGATTGCAATGATATGTGTCATTCCTGCCTTCCGCTACAACAAGAAAACCACATCTGACCATAAAAAATTCTTGTAAATTTGGGTAATATAAAAGATAAATATAAAAACAAAAACAGCATTAGTGTAGGATAGTGTCATGGTGGGGAGTGGGGGAAACCCCCCCACTGTACAATGAAGAGCAACTAGGCCTGAGAGATAGGATAAGGGAGCAGGTCACCTCCTATTGCTTCCCTAATCCTCGCCCTTTCCTCTTACCATAGGGCCAGGATTAGGACGGCTCATACCCAGGAATCTGGGACCCTGAGTCGCCCTGATAATCCCTCAAATAAAAGAGCTGAGACTACCTGTTCATCCCAGACACGGATGAACAGGAGTCTAACTGGCCTAGCTACCAGGGAAGGGACAGACAGTGCACAGCTACTGAATCGGCAGGCAAGTGCCCAGAAACAACACGCACTTACCTGCCGCGGCACCGCGGCAACAACGACAACCGGAGCCCCATGCGGACAGGATGCATGGCTGCCTCCATGGCAGAGCTGCACACTGACTTTTAGTTCCCCCTCTGGGGAACCCTGAGACCCCCTTCAGGAGGCACAACACACATGTCTAGCAAACATGCTGGAATACAGACACCAACAGACCAGACATGTAACAACCACTAGACCAGACAACAACCACCCATACATAAACATCACCAAACCTATGCAAGGGTAGTGAAGGGAAGGTAGACAATGGGATGGCATAGAAAACATCAGAGAGACATCAATATCCCACTAAGTGGTCCTCAATGACTGGGCAGATAAAACACCCAGGAAAGGAGCAAAGCTCCAGCACCAACAAAGGCTGGCGTACAACTGACTCCAGCCTGGAAGCCACAGGTGATAAAACCCTAGTGGCCACACCAAGCCAGGAAGTTAACCCCTCCAGCACCAGACAGGGGAGGGAGCAGGAGAAGGGGAGCAAAGCCCATACATGCTGCAACAACAATGCGTTGCCCCTGGCAACCAGCATGTACGGCTAATGTGTCATGGCCCACAACAAAGACCGTGACAGTTATTTTTGTTACTTACATTTATGGATGAGAGCTCATCTTGTGAAGTCTCAAATAATATAAGTGTCCCTTTATTGTAAAGATGTTTTACATCTTAAAGGGGTTGTCCAAATTTTGTGAGGATGGGGAAACTGTTTAGAAGAAGCAGAAAATAAAAAAAAATTCACTGGCATCTGCACAGACTAGTATCTGAGTGGCACGTGACCACAGAGATGTGACAACAGATGGTAGGTCATCCCTTCTGGTCCACCAAGGGAAGGGGGGGGGGGGGAGCCTCAGAGCTGGAATGGATTGGCATTCATTAGAGGTTTTTTTTTTTTTTCTTATTTCTTCCAGGCCCTCACTAAAAAACTTTTGTGGTCAGACAACCCTTTTAAGGCCAAGTTTAATTATTTGGTCAGTTATTGCCATCAGTTATTGTGAGCCAAAACCAGTAGTGAACCGCCTCAGAGATCAGCTGTAATTTAAAGATCTGCACCTGTTCTGTGTTTTTGACCTGCTCTGGTTTTGTCTCACAATAACTGATAGAAATAATGAACCAAATAACTGAAGTGTGAACTCAGCCTAAGGGCTTATTCAGGCGGCCATATGCTGTCCGCAAAAATGCGGATCCGTTTTTTTGCGGAAAGTTCAGCATGTCCGCAAAAAAACGGATTGCATTCCGTTTTTTTGCTGATCCATAGACTTCAAGAGGGACATGTCCTGATTTTTACTGACAAGTACAGGATATGATTAAATTTTTTGCTGAGCCGTCCAATGGAAGAAAAGGGCTCCATAGAAGTGAATGGGACATCCTCTAATCCGCCAAAAAACGGATCTGCATTTTTGCGGACAGCATACGGCCGTCTGAATGAGCCCTAACACTGATTTGAGAAATCAAATATTCTATCAAACCAGAGCATAGCAAACCTTATAGTATAAATATTGTAACAAGGTGTGTGGAAAAGTGCTGGAGGGGGTGTATATTTCACCCAGAGTCCTCAGCTGGAGGAGATGAAAAGAATCCAGAAAGCTGTATTTGCTTCAGCAAAGTGTAGTTTGCTGGAGTTGTTTTGTTCAGACTCTGTTGTGTGCAGGATTTTTTTTTGACTGGTAGGTAGGTTTGGTAGTGGGATTTACCAGTCCACACCATTAAGGTTTATTTACAATTGCAGATTATTGGCCAGATGTGCCCATCTAAAGGTGTTGGCGATCACCCAACGAATGAGTGAAACGCTCTTTCATCGGGTGATCCTGTCGTTTGTGGAGGCACCTAAATTATAGTTTCTGGGCAGCAGACCGTGCTATCGAAATCTGCTGCCCATAAACAAAGCAGCTGTATGAGGACGAGTGATCGCAATAGCGATCCTTTTTCCTCATACTGTGGAGGTGATAGCTGCATGTAAATGCAGCGGTCTACTCCACTGAACGAGCAGCCGACTGTCCCAACAATCTGCTGCTGCTCGGCATGTGTAAATGCACCTTTACTCCAGCACGGCTATTTTCCCTGGCCTGAGGAGATCCCAGGTAGAGCTACTCGGAATGTTGCTGGGGAATAAATGGAGGCCTCAGAGCTTCAGTTAGGGTCAGAGCATGGTGGCTGTTAGACCGTGTGGCTATGCAAAGTCATATCCCTCCTGACATGCTGAAAGCATAGGTGAGAGAGAAGTTCCCTGTATAGTTAGCGCTCAGATGGGCAGGTGTTCATTTCATGTTTTGTTAATTAATTTCTTGATCGTGAAAAATCAGCAATGTAATATTCGTGTAATGACCTCGAAATACAGGGGTGGGTCACTATAGCTACATCTTTCAAGCTGCTAGAAGTTTCCTGAGACTTGAACATGGTTTGCACGGCAGAACATTACAATAGCTTTATATGCAGATGGAGTGCTTCAATATATTCGCGATTGTGAAATCGGCACCAATGATGCAAATATATTAGCGCAATTCGTGCAACTTCACATTTTAATAGGTCTGACTACTTATTAGTGATTGGTGCACTAAGTATTGTTGTGAACTTGTGACATTACAGCACTATGTATGTGTGCAGCATGTATCTATGGACAGCAAGAGAGCACAGCAACAACACTGCTGTCTCTCTCTCAGATCTGCAAAATACTGCATACAAGGGCTGCTGGGGAGGTTCTTATATTGTAAAGGGGTAGGCAACTTTACAGGGTGGGCCATTTATATGGATACACCTTAATAAAATGGGAATGGTTGGTGATATTAACTTCCTGTTTGTGGCACATTAGTATATGTGAGGGGGGAAACTTTTCAAGATGGGTGGTGACCATGGTGGCCATTTTGAAGTCGGCCATTTTGAATCCAACTTTTGTTTTTTCAATAGGAAGAGGGTCATGTGACACATCAAACGTTCTCTGTGTACAGCCATTGACATGTTGCCGAGGTTAACACGTGAGGAGCGGATAGAAATTGTGTTGATGTCTGGTGAACGCAGTAACCAGGTCATTGCAGCAGATTTTAATGCAAGACACCCTACGAGACCACCCATCTCCCATGCAACAGTTAGCAAACTGCTTGCTAAGTTTTGTGAAACTGGTTCAGTGTTGGCTTTGCCAAAATGTGGATGCATGAAATCTGTCACTAATGAAGAAACATCAGTGGCTGTCCTAGCTTCATTCAGCAAGAGCCCACAGCATAGCACTCACCGCATGTCACTGGAGAGTGGCATTAGTCTAACATCCCTTCGGCGGATATTAGCTACTCACAAATGGCACCCTTACAAACTCCAGCTACTGCAGCATCTCAACGAGGATGACCCAGATCGGCGCACTGAATTTGCAGAATGGGCAAAACAAAAATTGGAACAGGACCCTCAGTTTACGCAGAAGATTTTGTTCAGTGATGAGGCAAACTTTTATGTGAATGGTGAAGTTAACAAACAAAACCACCGCTATTGGTCTGACCCTAACCCACATTGGATAGATCCCTCCAAGACTGTTGGAACAAAAAAATTGATGGTATGGTGTGGTATATGGGGTACAAAGATAGTGGGGCCATTCTTCATCAATGGAAACCTCAAGGCCACTGGATATGCGAAATTGCTACATGATGAGGTGTTTCCCTCTTTATGCACTGAAGCTGGCACGTTCCCGGAGTTTTTCCAGCAAGATGGTGCACCACCACATTATGGGTGTCAGGTCCGAGCATTCCTAGATGAACAGTTTCCTGGAAAGTGGATTGGTCGTCGTGGGCCAGTTGAATGGCCCCCAAGGTCTCCCGATCTGACCCCCTTAGACTTTTATCTTTGGGGTCATCTGAAGGCAATTGTCTATGCTGTGAAGATACGAGATGTGCAGCACCTGAAACTACGGATACTGGAAGCCTGTGCTAGCATTTCTCCTGCGGTGTTGCTATCAGTGTGTGAAGAGTGGGAGAAGAGGGTTGCATTGACAATCCAACACAATGGGCAGCACATTGAACACATTTTATAAATGGTCCGAAACTTGTAAATAACTCATGAAAGAATAAAGTAATGTTAAAACCAAGCACACCATTGTTTTTCTTGTGAAATTCCCAAGAAGTTTGATGTGTCACATGACCCTCTTCCTATTGAAAAAACAAAAGTTGGATTCAAAATGGCCGACTTCAAAATGGCCGCCATGGTCACCACCCATCTTAAAGTTTCCCCCCTCACATATACTAATGTGCCACAAACAAGAAGTTAATATCACCAACCATTTCCATTTTATTAAGGTGTATCCATATAAATGGCCCACCCTGTACGATTGGTTGCTAGGGATGTTGCTAAGCTCAGACAAAGACATTGCAGCCTTCTCATTGGCCCACAAGCAAGAAGGGAGGTTAATGTTGAAAAAAAAATCTAGAATATTCGAAATTACGAATATATATCACTATATTCTAAATATTCTTGAAGTGCCGATATTCGCAAATGATATTCGCTATTCGAATATTCGAACCCAACACTAGTAATGAGTAGTAGCAGCAGTAGTGTCTTAAATGAATATAATGTATGTAAACATATGGAAATAGTGGATAACTGAATTATTACATACCTGTAAACATGTATTCTATATTTTGAATT
The DNA here is from genome assembly GCF_905171765.1 of Bufo bufo. Classification (NCBI taxonomy): domain Eukaryota; kingdom Metazoa; phylum Chordata; class Amphibia; order Anura; family Bufonidae; genus Bufo; species Bufo bufo. The sequence goes on along the minus strand of NC_053391.1, from coordinate 354,068,993 downwards.
TGAACCCATGGAGATCTGGCAGGAGAAACAGTTCGCACTTGTACTGTGTGGTTCCAGTCCCAAAATTTCATAAGGATACAGCTAAAGTCACACTCTGTAATGGAGATATTTTCACATGCAGGGACGGGTGTCCATCTTAAGAATGAAACAAATGAGTGTTTAATCAGATTTAATTTAAAAAAAAGTTGAATAACCGATATGGGTTATAGAAGTAACAGAGCCCATTTATAAAAATATAGCAGAAAATCAAGCACACATCGTTAACACATTTATAGGGTTTGGCATATTAGCACATTTACAATGCAAATTTGATTTAGACATTATTTGTTACTAATCTCATTCAGTTCCAGCGGCGTTTACATCAATGCTGCAGAGGAACCAGACATCGACTGTCATATTACTGTACAACCAGATGCCACTACTTCTGTCCCGCTCTTCTTCTGGACATGCAGGTCTTCTTTGTGCCACAAGCAGTGTTGGGTGCCAGGGCAACTAGTGCTCTCAAATGACATTAGGACTGGAGGCCTAATTAAAAATGACTGTAGACTACACTCGTCAACTGAAGATTAAGGTACATCCTTGCAGGTTTATTGTTCCAGCTTATTATATAGACTTTCTTTCTGACTTTAATCATGACCCTTGCCTCGACCTTGGCCTGGTTCTAGTATCTTTCTTCGGTCTTGTCACCTCCTTCCTTCTGGTATAGACTCCTGTTTCCTGATTTCGATTCCATCTCATCTTCTGCCTTGTTGCATTTTCATCGATTACTATTGGCTACACTCCTTCGATACAAAATGCATCTATCAAACAGTCAGGTGAGAAGAATGGTGAGATTCCTTATACTCTACACCTCAGTCTAGCCAGCGCTAAGCTGCTTGAGCTTAGAGATTCACTACTCTTGTGATAAACATAAAACTTGATTACAGAAGCACATGACAAACAGGATTTTTTTTTAGATGAAGTGGTTAGTTTCTTATATTTTGCAACATTTCTTACTGATAGGCACATAGTAAATTTATATCTGTTTTGAACATTTATTCAACAGCTTTGTGCATTGCTGCATCTGATCTATTATCCCTCTGGAGGACGCACCATGTCCATACATTACATTGTCAGCCAAATAGTGTCAATATCAACTTTGTCCTTTTTTGTTTCCCCTGCAGGAGAACTAAATGCTATCCTACAGCAGTCGTTTCAGATTACAGGTAATTCTGGCGGTGCCATCAATGGCATTGTCCAAAGTAGAGAGCCATTTAAGGTTTATGGCCCAAATTTACTAATTTTAAAGATAGTGTAAGCTTAGACCGGCTGCCTAGACCTGCACCAGATTTATCACAGGGGCTCAGGCTGAATGATAAATGTGGTGCAGGGATAGTCACTTTTCTCTGACTTTATACCAACTATTGGTTGGTTTACTTTAAAGGGAACCTGTCACCGGGATTTTGTGTATAGAGCTGAGGACATGGGTTGCTAGATGGCCACTAGCACATCTGCAATACCCAGTCCCCCTAGCTCTGTGTGCTTTTATTGTGTAAAAAAAAAACTATTTGATACATATGCAAATTGACATAAAAGAGTCATATCTTACTTGTGTGACCAGAGAAGTCATATTTTCAAGCTCTGACTCATCTCAGGTTAATTTGCATATGTATCAAATCGGTTTTTATACACAATAAAAGCACACAGAGCTATGGGGACTGGGTATTGCGGATGTGCTAGCGGCCATCTAGCAACCCATGTCCTCGGCTCTATACCCAAAATCCCGGTGACAGGTTCCCTTTAAGGGCTTGTTTACATCACCGTTATGTATTCCGTTATAACCATGGTATAACGGAAAGCCATAACGGAAAATAACAGAATCCATAAGACGGAAGTCAAAAGTAAAACCTTTAGAGGCATTCGTTTTGATCCGTCATAATAGAATTATATGCGCAAGCATAACGATCTGTCTGGTTTCCGTTATGCTGGACGGAAAACAAAGTTATTTCGACAGAACTTGGGAATAATAGGAAACTATGTAATAACTAACAAAAAGCAACTGCAAAATGCAGTGCCTCAGAATAGGGTACTTGCAAAATCGTTTCTTGGTATTTAAATGTTTTTTAATGTTCTAATATATTGTACTGTCCAGTATAGTTTTGTATGGATAAGTCATGATTAACAATCCAGACTCTCCCCTTGTAGGAAGCTAGGTGATGGACTTAGGGCCACCACTAATTCAGTCAGGGTGTTTCTAATGCTAGCTGATGAAGTGAGAGGCGCTACATGTAATCACTCCTTGGAGTTTTGCATCAAGAAAGCCATCTCTTCCTTACAGTACTCCAGAAAGAGAGAGAGAAAATTAACCAGGAAGATCCAGAATCTGTAGGGCTGAGCACTGGGGTCAGTCAGAAAAGGATTTCCTGTTTAAGGCTGATAATAATTTACTGCATTGAGAGGGACATTGCTAATACAGCCTTCCACACTGTGAAATGTTCCTGGCCAGGCATATTCTAAACCTGTACCCCTCAGCTGGGAATTGCAGACAAGTTTGCGCAAATCTTTTTGCCAGCCTTAGATTCTGCAGGCAGGGAGGCTTTGGAGAGATAGACAGAAGAAGTACTACAACTCCCTCCTTGCTAATATCCATACATCACTATCTGGGAAGAGTGCATTGTGAATCGTTTGGAACTGTGATACTGTTGGATGTACTACCACTCCCATTCTGCACTTTAGTAAAAAGACACTTGTTTTCTACAACTGGGCTGGTTACTGACTCCAGCACCACTCGCTGGCCACAGCACTTACATCTCCTGCTTTGCACCCATACAACACTTTTAACACTAAGGGTACCCCAACTACCATCATACAGGAGCCCTAAGGGAAGAAGGGGTTCATCCCCTGCCACTGCCCAGCCCTACGGAGCATCAGTGTTAGGAATGCCATTGTGAATAACTGATCGAGCCAGTTATACCACTCCCATCCTCCACCCCTACAGTGCTTGCAGAAAATGCATTACCTTTCACATCGGAGAGCTGCAGAAATCTTAATTATAGGCATAGGGTGCACTTGCTGTCAACTAATGGAAATAACATGTGTTTCTATGAAGCCATATCTTCTTTCTTCCATTAACCCGTTGTGGTGACTAGTGACCCATGCAGCATCTTACATGACAGCTTGCATGTTCTGACTGAAGATTTATCGAAATGGCATATATCATTATAATTGGTCACGTCCTTGAAGCCAGTTTAGCCATTCACATTCAAGTATGGTTCTGCCTAACAAAATATATATTGTACCAAAAACACAACATGAGGACTGGTTCCAGACAACCTCTTGAAGTCCTATGAATTGAAGAAATAGGAAGTGGCAAATCACTACATCATTATTCACAAACACAAGGAAAAATAACTGAGAAATCTGTATTATGAGCCGCACATACAACTGCTATGAGACGATGGGGCTTTACATGTATGTATGCCCCTTATCCCAAGGTTTATGAACTGACAAATATGACAATTGGCTGCTCACCAGATATAAAAGTATACAAGTATGAACTAAATACCTTTTACTTGAAAAAATATATTGCTTAAAATTCTTATATCTAATACCATCTCTGAAACCATTTTCCATTCTTTGCATCTCTGTAATGGTACTGTAGGGAATGACCTATTTACTAATTGTGCTTAGGGCTGGGCGATATGGCCTAAAATCTATATCTCGATATAATTTGAAGCATGTGGGATCTAACCATATATCGCAATATATTATTTTCTTCTGTATGTATACAAATTACATGGCTATCATCATCCATGTCCCCCAGCCAGCACCATCAGCCCCATGCGATTGCCACCATCATGTGCCCCAGCCAGCGCCATCAGCCACATCATCCATGTCCCCCTGCCAGCGCCACCAGCCCCGTGGCATTGTTACCATCATGTCCCACAGCCAGCGCCATCATCCCCATGCTATTGCCACCATCATCATGTTCCCCAGCCAGCGCCATCAGCCCCATGCCATAGCCATCCACCCCCCCCTTTGCTGCAGGGTGCGCGGCTGGCTGATGTAGTCCGCAGGAGACGGGCCGCGTCTTTTTCCCAGCATGCACTGGGAGGAACCTGACGTCACACACGGCGTCAGCCAGCGCGCTGAAGATGTGTGCACGCAAGGCCCTGGCCAGTGCAGGCCACAGAGTGGTGAGTGAGAAGCTTCTTCAATTCACTACCACTCCGTGGTCATCTATCGCAATAGGGCGATATAGCTAAAATCTATATCGTCGCCCGAATTTTTGTCGATAATATTGTTTATATCGCCCACCCCTAATTGTGCTTCCACAGACAGGCTTTGTCAAGCCATTGTGGTTACCAAAATCTTTAGAACTCCCATGACTTCACCCTTTAAAGCAAACCTGTCACCATGAAAATGCACTGCAATTTGCAGTCAGCATATTGCAGGAGGAGTTGAGCAGATTGATATATAAGTTTGTATAGGGAAGGCTGACAATCACTGATAAGTCCACCTCCTTGACTCCAAAACCCAGAATGAGCAGGAATTTAAATGAAAACTGTTTTACTCACACATTTGGAGCACCTTCTACTGCCTAGAAAATAGTCCCTCACGTATAGCCTCTGAGATACATATGGTATGTAATGCCTCCACACAGGGGCGTAGATAGAAATGCATGGGCCCCATAGCAAAAAAAAAATGATGGGGCCCCCCCCCCCCCCACATATCTTTCGGGCCTCCCACCACCCCTTCCAGAGCTCCCACCCAAACACCCATCCTAGTTCTCCCACCGCTCAATGGGGACAGAGCAGCGGTCCAGCGAAATAGCGGCAGGATGGATCCGACAGGCTGAACAGCCTGCCGGATCCGTCCTGCCACAAGTGTAAAAGTACCCTTAGTCTGTCATATAAGGGGGGGAAGAAACCCCAGAACTAGAGTGTGCCCCCCAAAAGAAGGAAGGGGCGCCCTCCTTATCACTGCTGGCATCTCTTTTTAACTTCAGATCATCAGACTCTCACTTACTAATTACAGCACACACCCCTGTAGTGTCCACCATCAGACAGGGGAGGGAAGAAAACAAACCCCAGAACTAGAGTGTCAGTGTGTCCCCCAAGTTGGGGGCACACTCTAGTTCTGGGGTTTCTTCCCTCCCATGTCTGATGGTGGACACTATAGGGGTGTGTGTGCTGTAAATTTGTAATTAGTGAGTCTGATGATCTGAATTCTGAAGTTAAAAAGAGCTCCTAAGATGATAAGGAGGGCGCCCCTTGCTTCTCTTGGGGGCACCACTCTGCAGGCAGCTCTTTTTAACTTCAGAATTCAGATCAAGTATCTCGTATATCATAAGTTCTCACTTTCTTTCACTTACTTTTATTTAGAGCACACTAGTCACAGCAGGCACAGACTGGCAGGACTGGAGACTGGAGTGGAGACCAGTTGAGGAGGAGGCAGGAGCACCGAGCAGAGAGAAGAGGACCGGCCCCCTCCACCGCCTGAGTCCACCTCCCTCTGCTGCTTCTCCAACCTGGTGGCTGGCTGGCTGAAGTCCCTCCTCCCTCCACTCAGGTACGCCCCCGGTCCGGCCCCCTCCACTGCCTACCTCTATCTGTGCTGCTCTGACTCCTCCCCAGCCAGGCCCGAGCCGGCCTGGGCCACGGATGGACCACCCACTAATTGTGCCCGCCCTCGGCCCTCCCCTAGCCTGCCCTGCAGCTCACAATGGCGCCGCAAGTCGCCGGCAGCATGCCCCATTCCCCTACTCACGCCCGCCACGGCTTCAACTGAAGATCCGTAACTTAGGATTCCTGCGCTGTGGGCCTGCGGCGCTGGTGGCTGGCTCTGTCCCTAAGGTACACCCCCGGCCCCCTCCACCGCCTACCTCATCTGCTGCACGTGCGCCCTGCTCCAGTCCTGACTCCTTCTCCCCAGCCAGGCCCGAGCCCCGCCCACTACACTAGTCTGGCTGCCTGTGTGTGTAAATAAAATAAAAAATCAACAGAAGGCGGCCCGGACGGGCCCCCAGTGGCGTAGGGCTGCATAGCCACTGCTATGGTTGCTATGGCGATCCCTACGCCACTGCCTCCCACAATTTCCTTCTCCATTGTCTAGATCAGGGTTTCTCAACTCCGGTCCTCGGGACCCACCTACCAGTCATGTTTTCAGGATTTCCTTAGTATTGAGCAGGTGATATAATTAGTGTCCATGCATCAGGACTTACCACAGGTATTCATTCTGTGGGATATTCTCAAACCCTGACCGGTAGGTGGGTCCCGAGGACCAGAGTTGAGAAACCCTGCTATAGATAGAGATATCACTAGATATTTCTATGAATTTAGAAGTAGAGATGAATGAATTAGGTGTCTGAGGTGCCTTCACTATAAGAGCACTATGTTGGTACTGAGAGAATGAAGAGAACAGGGAACCTACTGACCATGCTAGTCAATCACTAAATGCAGAGGATACTACCTTCCCTGTGGAGCATTACAAGAAAATGGCTTCCTAGTCCCAAGCTTGCCAGCTGATATACTGCCTGCCCCCTGTCTCTCTGCAGTCACCGTCCCCACGCCCATACTTATGCCGTTTACTTCCCATTATGTCGAGCCTCGAGTCCCTGTCCCTCTCCAACTTGGCGACATTGCTGTACAGGCTGTCTCCCCACTCCTCTTCAATCTAGCGTCACTATGTTGGAGGGAATTGGGGAGAAGCCTGTACAGTAGCATCACTAGGAAGTTAGAGAGGTGAGGAATATTGCTGAGTCAAGAGACGGGAGGTCACTCTGAGTCACTGTGACTCCTAGTGGCCTCCCCACCCCCTGACTGTGTCCTCCTGCCACTCTCTAACTGAGCGACGTTGCTATACAGGCCTCCTCCCCACTCCACTCCACCCCCATAACAACATTTACAGTTGCAAAAAAAAGTATGTGAACCCTTTGGAATGATATGGATTTCTGCACAAATTGGTCATAAAATGTGATCTGATCTTCATCTAAGTCACAACAATAGACAATCACAGTCTGCTTAAACTAATAACACACAAAGAATTAAATGTTACCATGTTTTTATTGAACACGCCATGTAAATATTCACAGTGTAGGTGGAAAAAGTATGTGAACCCTTGGATTTAATAACTGGTTGAACCTCCTTTGGCAGCAATAACTTCAACCAAACGTTTCCTGTAGTTGCAGATCAGACATGCACAGCGGTCAGGAGTAATTCTTGACCATTCCTCTTTACAGAGCTGTTTCAGTTCAGCAATATTCTTGGGATGTCTGGTGTGAATGGCTTTCTTGAGGTCATGCCACAGCATCTCAATCAGGTTGAGGTCAGGACTCTGACTGGGCCACTCCAGAAGGCGTATTTTCTTCTGTTTAAGCCATTCTGTTGTTGATTTACTTCTATGCTTTGGGTCGTTGTCCTGTTGCAACACCCATCTTCTGTTGAGCTTCAGCTGGTGTACAGATCGCCTTAAGTTCTCCTGCAAAATGTCTTGATAAACTTGGGAATTCATTTTTCCTTTGATGATAGCAATCCGTCCAGGCCCTGACGCAGCAAAGCGGCCCCAAACCATGATGCCCCCACCACCATACTTCACAGTTGGGAGGAGGTTTTGATGTTGGTGTGCTGTGTCTCTTTTTCTCCACACATAGTGTTGTGTGTTTCTTCCAAACAACTCAACTTTGGTTTCATCTATCCACAGAATATTTTGCCAGTACTGCTGTGGAACATCCAGGTGCTCTTGCGCAAACTGTAAACGTGCAGCAATATTTTTTTTGGACAGCAGTGGCTTCCTCTGTGGTATCCTCCCATGAAATCCATTCTTATTTAGTGTTTTACGTATCGTAGATTCGAGATGTTACAAAAGTCTCTGGCATATGCTAAGTCTTTAGCTGACACTCTAGGATTCTTCACCTCCATTGAGCAGTCTGCGCTGTGCTCTTGCAGTCATCTTTACAGGACGGCTACTCCTAGGGAGAGTAGCAGCAGTGCTGAACTTTCTCCATTTATAGACAATTTGTCTTACCGTGGACTGATGAACAGCAAGGCTTTTGTACATACTTTTATAACCCTTTCCAGCTCTATGCAAGTCAACAATTCTTAATCGTAGGTCTTTTGAGAGCTATTTTGTGCGAGGCATCATTCACATCAGGCAATGCTTCTTGTGAAAAGCAAACCCAGAACTGGTGTGCGTTTTTTATAGGGCAGGGCAGCTGTAACCAACTCATCTCATTGATTGGACTCCAGTTGGCTGATACCTCACTCCAATTAGCTCTTGGAGATGTCATTAGTCTAGGGCAGGGGTGTCAAACTCAAATTCATCGGGGGCCGCATCAGCAGTTTGGTCACCCTCAAAGGGCCGGAAAACTTAGTTACTAGGCTTGGCCCTTGGGGATCTCGGACGCCACTTCCACACTTTGGCCAGGGGCTCGGTGGAGCTGATGAGGTGTTTTATCTTAATGAGAAAGATTTCATAATAAGTATTTGGAGATAATAGCAGCCCCCAGTAATAACAGCCCCCTGTAATAACAGCCCCCCCTTTGCCAGTAATAACAGCCCCCCCCTTTGCCAGTAATAACAGCCCCCCCCCCTTTGCCAGTAATAACAGCCCCCCCCCCTTTGCCAGTAATAACAGCCCCCAGTAATAACAGCCCCCAGTAATAAGAGCCCCTCTGTGTCAGTAATAACAGCCCCCAGTAATAAGAGCCCCTCTGTGTCAGTAATAACAGCCCCTCTGTGCCAGTAATAACAGCCCCCAGTAATAACAGCCCCTCTGTGCCAGTAATAACAGCCCCCAGTAATAAGAGCCCCTCTGTGTCAGTAATAACAGCCCCCCTTTGCCAGTAATAACAGCCCCCCTTTGCCAGTAATAACAGCCCCCCCTTTGCCAGTAATAACAACCCCCCCTTTGCCAGTAATAACAGCCCCCCCTTTGCCAGTAATAACAGCCCCCCCTTTGCCAGTAATAACAGCCCCCGCCAGTAATAACAGCCCCCCCTTTGCCAGTAATAACAGCCCCCAGTAATAACAGCCCCCCCTTTGCCAGTAATAACAGCCCCCCCTTTGCCAGTAATAACAGCCCTCCCTTTGCCAGTAATAACAGCCCCCCCTTTGCCAGTAATAACAAACAGCCCCCCCTTTGCCAGAAATAACAGCCCCCATTTGCCAGTAATAACAAACAGCCCCCCCTTTGCCAGTAATAACGGCCCCCCCTTTGCCAGTAATAACGGCCCCCCCTTTGCCAGTAATAACAGCCCCCCCTTTGCCAGTAATAACAGCCCCCCCTTTGCCAGTAATAACAGCCCCCCCTTTGCCAGTAATAACAGCCCCCCCTTTGCCAGTAATAACAGCCCCCGCTTTGCCAGTAATAACAGCCCCCGCCAGTAATAACAGCCCCCCCTTTGCCAGTAATAACAGCCCCTGCCAGTAATAACAGCCCCCCCTTTGCCAGTAATAACAGCCCCTGCTTTGCCAGTAATAACAGCCCCCGCCAGTAATAACAAACAGCCCCCCCTTTGCCAGTAATAACAGCCCCCGCCAGTAATAACAGCCCCCCCTTTGCCAGTAATAACAAACAGCCCCCCCTTTGCCAGTAATAACAGCCCCCCCCCTTTGCCAGTAATAGCAGCCCCCAGTAATAACAGCCCCCAGTAATAAGAGCCCCTCTGTGTCAGTAATAACAGCCCCCAGTAATAAGAGCCCCTCTGTGTCAGTAATAACAGCCCCTCTGTGCCAGTAATAACAGCCCCCAGTAATAACAGCCCCTCTGTGCCAGTAATAACAGCCCCCAGTAATAAGAGCCCCTCTGTGTCAGTAATAACAGCCCCCCTTTGCCAGTAATAACAGCCCCCCTTTGCCAGTAATAACAGCCCCCCCTTTGCCAGTAATAACAGCCCCCCCTTTGCCAGTAATAACAGCCCCCCCTTTGCCAGTAATAACAGCCCCCCCTTTGCCAGTAATAACAGCCCCCCTTTGCCAGTAATAACAGCCCCCCCTTTGCCAGTAATAACAGCCCCCAGTAATAACAGCCCCCCCTTTGCCAGTAATAACAGCCCCCCCTTTGCCAGTAATAACAGCCCTCCCTTTGCCAGTAATAACAGCCCCCCCTTTGCCAGTAATAACAAACAGCCCCCCCTTTTGCCAGAAATAACAGCCCCCATTTGCCAGTAATAACAAACAGCCCCCCCTTTGCCAGTAATAACGGCCCCCCCTTTGCCAGTAATAACGGCCCCCCCTTTGCCAGTAATAACGGCCCCCCCTTTGCCAGTAATAACGGCCCCCCCTTTGCCAGTAATAACAGCCCCCCCTTTGCCAGTAATAACAGCCCCCCCTTTGCCAGTAATAACAGCCCCCCCTTTGCCAGTAATAACAGCCCCCCCTTTGCCAGTAATAACAGCCCCCCCTTTGCCAGTAATAACAGCCCCCGCTTTGCCAGTAATAACAGCCCCCGCCAGTAATAACAGCCCCCCCTTTGCCAGTAATAACAGCCCCTGCCAGTAATAACAGCCCCCCCTTTGCCAGTAATAACAGCCCCTGCTTTGCCAGTAATAACAGCCCCCGCCAGTAATAACAAACAGCCCCCCCTTTGCCAGTAATAACAGCCCCCGCCAGTAATAACAGCCCCCGCCAGTAATAACAGCCCCCCCTTTGCCAGTAATAACAAACAGCCCCCCCTTTGCCAGTAATAACAGCCCCCGCCAGTAAAAGTATTGTACATAATACATTTTTTTAAAAAAAACACATACTTACCTCCATGTCAGTGATGCGATGCAGGCCTCTTCTGGCCTGTGTCCCACGCTGTATAACTCAGGCAGCGCGATGACTTCATCGCGCCGGCCTCTGATAGGCTGCCGGCCTAGTGTCTGCAGCCTATCAGAAGAAGGGAAAGGGACACTCCTCTCCCTCCCCTACCGCAGCACAGGCAGGCATCTGTATCGCTGTCCTGAGGACGGCGATACAGATGACTGGAGATGACGCTTCCACAATGGAAGCGCTCATCTCCCTGTGCCCAGCAGCCGCCGCCAGCTCGCTCGCCTGCCGCATATCGGCGGCGGCTGCGCGGGCCACATGACGAGGTCTGGCGGGCCGGATTCGGCCCGCGGGCCTTGTGTTTGACACCCGTGGTCTAGGGGTTCACATACTTTTTCCACCTGCACTGTGAATGTTTACATGGTGTGTTCAATAGAAACATGGTAACATTTAATTCTTTGTGTGTTATTAGTTTAAGCAGACTGTGATTGTCTATTGTGACTTAGACGAAGATCAGATCACATTTTATGACCAATTTGTGCAGAAATCCATATCATTCCAAATGGTTCACATACCTTTTCTTGCAACTGTATTTGGAGAGATGTGGGAGGAGGCCTGTACAGCATAATCACTACATGGATTAAGTTGGAGAGGGGATCAATGATCAGGGGTTTCTGTTCAACCCTATGCCCTTAATCTATCATATGATCTGTCATTTGTATGGGTGTCAATTTCTGAAACATATTATTGTATACTGTGCAGATCAAAAGAGTAGTATTCAGTTGTAGTACAGCAGTACCTGTATATATCGTTGGTGTACTGTACTTCATAGGTTACAAAAGAAGGATTTTCAGGAGCTGGAAGCCATGTGAGAAAGAGACTGTAGTTCCTGGACTCTATTTTCACATTTCTAGGTTCATCGAGTTGTCCTAAAGCCACAAAAATACATACGTTATAGTAAAAATTAACTACATGCAGTTAACATTTAACAGTTTTTTTAATATCCTTCTAAAATATGAATATTTTCCCAACATCTACAACAATTACTATTTATTTGACTCAAGCGAAGCAAAAAAGACATGAGCTCCTGAATAGTGTTGAGCGAACCTGAACTGTAAAGTTCGGGTCCGTACCGAACTTTAGGATTTTTGGTACCCGGACCCGAACTTTGCCGGAAAAGTTCGGGTTCGAGGTTCGGGCATTTAATAAAGCTTGTTGAAAGGCTGCAGAGCAGAAAATACAGACCAACTCTAGAGTTCCAGGATTAAAGCATCCCCTGAGAATCCATCTGTGAGATAAATCCAGAGTCTTAGGAGAAGCCTATTCCTCCTCAGCTAGTCTGTCCCCACACAGCCGAAGGTACCAGATAAGTGCAGAAGCTAATCCAGACACAGTTACAGAGCTATCAAGCAGAAGTTTACTCTGCAAGCTCCACATTTAAAACAGAAGTACTCATGCCTGCCAAACATTGCTAAAACCTGCTGGGACCAAGAGACTGTATACTGTTTGGATGCAAGTTATTTCAAGTAAAGCAACGTTTGAACTTCATCTAAAGGTGTGGACATTATTTATTCTGCAAAGTTCCTCTATTATTCCTACTATCACTACACTCAAGCACACTGGAAGCACAAGGCGAAGGAGGAGGAGGAAGAAGTCGCCAACGCAGCTGGGGCAACTCCAGTACCTCAGAAGGGAAGGTTAGCATGGCCGAAATGTGGAAAAGCTTTGTCAGCACGCCACAACAACCAGCACCACCAGGTGATATGGATCGTCTTAGCAGGAGGCAGCATTTCATCAACATGGTGGAGCAGTATGTGTGCACACGCTTACACGTACTGACTGATGGGTCTGCCCCATTCAACTTCTGGGTCTCCAAATTCGGCACATGGCCTGAGCTTGCCCTTTACGCCTTGGAGGTGCTGGCCTGCCCTGCGGCCAGTGTATTGTCCGAATGTATGTTAAGCACGGCAGGGGGCATCATCACAGATGTGGACAAGCTCACGTTCATTAAAATGAACTAGGCATGGATCCCACTGGACTTGTCTGTACCTTGTGCTGAATAGACCAGTATATCGGCCGCACCCAGCCATTGTTATACTCCAACACACTTTCTCTTTGTTTTCTTTTTTATATTTCTCAATGTTTTGGTCTTCCCAAATTTATAGAAAAAAAAAACTAAAATAGTGTTGGCTACCTCCTCCACCACCGCTTTCACCGCCTCCTCAACCTCCTACTCCACTTTGACCTCCGCCTCCTAGTTCAAGATCATTATTTTTTACTTAAAATGTATTGTTTTTTTTAATTAATTTCCCTATCCACATTTGTTTGCAGGGCAATTGTCCTGCTCTTACCCCTATTTCTCTTCCTTTTGCACCCCTTTAGCCCTTTCTATGACTTTTAGAGCCATTTTAGTGCCCCAAAGTCCGGGTCCCCATTGACTTCAATGGGGTTTGGGTCCCAAACCCGAACTTTGCTGAGAAGTTCGGGCAAACCCGAACTTCCAGGTGTTCGCTCAACCCTACTTCTTATTTTATTCTAAGCAAACTGGTCAGACTTTTACCCTCCTGTTCTCATTGCCATTAGTGTTGATTCCAAATATTGTAATCGCAATATTGGCACTTCGAGAATTCGTGAATATCTAGAATATAGTGCTATATCTTCGTAATCGTGAATATTCTAGATTTTTGATCAGCACCCATGATCCCTCACTGCTTCTTGCTTGTGGGCCAATGAGAAGGCTGCAATATCTTTGACTTTAGGAGTAATGTTGATCGCAAATTTTCGAATCGTGAATTTTCCGATTGGAAATGACTTGAGATCACAAATTCTCGAATATATGACTACTATTCACCCAAATATTTGCGAAATATCGCAAATTCGAATATTGCCCCTGCCGCTCATCACTGAATTAGGAACACACATGGGTGTTTCTGTTAGGGTTTCCATCACACTTCCTGGCACAATTAGCTCAGCATGCAGTGCCTACTGTCAAATCAAAGAAAACCCTCATAGAACCTCAGTGGACCCCATTATAAGTCATGATGCTTGTTGCTGGTTAAATCCATTCTATGATATATAGGACTACAGTTTTTTAGTTCACTACTGGTTTTGGCGTCCAAAACTCCACCAGGAAACCTAACCGTGTGGCCGTACTCTTAAGTCTCAAGGAAGTCACAGCTGTGAAAGACCAATCATAAAATATGGTCAAACATGCAATTTTAATTACAAAGTTGATTTCTTTAGCAATGTATATTAGGAGTATTAGTACGTGATCTATTGGTAGACATTAGAAGCCCACAGCCCAGCCACATCTTTGCCCACTTTTGATTGGCTGTGCCTGAGAAAGCAGTGAGCAGTTAGTGACAGTTGGGTGAGTGGCTAGAGCAGAAAGCTTGGGGGTCTCTGGGTCTGGAAAGAACCTCAACATCAGTAGCAGTCTATGACTGTCAAGAGACCACAAACTGCACCTACACTGGTCCTATACTGACCTACTGATACATAGGTGCAACTTTTGGGCATATAAGCCAAACTGTTCATGTCCTTTTGTTGTTATAGACTTACAGATGCGGCACTGTGAGGGCACAGTTTTAACGACTCCTTTGATACGTTCAGCGCTGTGATATTTCCTAATAAAAAGTAATTTGACAATAAATTTGGTGTAGTTTGGAGACTCCTCATTATGGCTTACCATTTCCCCACTCTCCAATACATATAGTAAACATAGCAGTCAGGCTCACCTATCTGTCCGTCTACTAAAAAATGTAAACTTACCTCTGTCACTCTATATCTCTTCACTCGTTTCTGTCTACCACCCTAATCATGTTCTCAGTTCTTCCTATGAAAAACCTCCTCCATAATTCGAACCTCCTACTCCCATCTCCAAGTCTTCGAGCTGACCATTTCTCTAGAATGCATTACCCCCAAAAATCTGATTCATTTCCTATATCCATAGTTTACTGTTCCTATTACACAGGCTTAGAATCGGTGTAATTAGCTGGAATGAGTGTTTGTACAATAATTGCCCTGTGTAAATGTGACACCAATCCTCAACAAAAAGCAAACCAGTGGTGTACCTACCACAGAGGCAGACCACATGACTGCTATGGGGCCCAGGGGGAGGGGAAATTCTTTAACTTCACTACATTTTCTGTCAGCCGCCACTATGGGGTGCTCAGAGATTCTATAGCTTTTATTGATTTCAATAGTAACTCTATAAATATGCACTGAGCTCCCCCTTGTGGTGGCTGCAGGCAGACAGTTTCATAGTATACTGTGTGACGGGAAGCAGAAGATTTATCACGCCGCCCGCCCGTCCTCCCGGCCTGCCTCCTCCCTCCTCTCTGCTACCTACCGAGCGCTTGTAGTTGTAAGTAGCGCTGATTATGCGATTACATTATATACACAATTAACTATTACAGAATACAGATACGATTATACAGTGAGCGGGGCCCGTGTAGTAGAATACAGTCACTGCACGGGCCCCGCTGTCATTATAAATGCAGATGCCGGCCCCCAGCCCCTCCTCCCTCACAGCTGATACACCCGCCGCGCTGCATCGGCATTGAAAATACGGCAAAATCAGCAGCATTCGCCCCATAAGACGCACTGCTATTTTCCCCCCACTTTTGGGGGGGAAAAAGTGCGTCTTATAGGGTGAAAAATACGGTAATAAGAAATATGGTGGCCCTCTTTTTCCTACACAGAAGTCAGATGGGTGAGGCAGAGTGTGACTTTTTTTTATTACACTTTTTATTAAAATTATTTCCTCTTAATAAAAGAATAGTAAATTTGTCAGAAACCTGGGGCATTGCACTTTACATCCCATGTTGCCTTGGAGTTTTTGATGCATGTGTAACGGGAAACTGAGTGGTGCTGGGGGACCCATGCTAACTTTTGCTATGGGGCACTGTGAGATCTATGTATGCCCTTAAAGCATACTGGTGATCACATATTTCATGCTGCACATAAAGTGCTGTGTAATCAGGGATGTGCTGCCGACAATCTATGAATCTATGTGATCACTACTACAGACAGAGGAGAGGATTGCTGCATGCAAATGTTGCTCTAACTCAAATCAACAATGAGGCGATTTGAATGACTTTACAAAACTAACAGTCTAGAGGACCAGTTACTCTGGAGCCCGGCCTACTGACCACCCTGCAGTGTTAATACAGACCCAGCAAACAATGAAACGATGGCTGGCTCACAGTAATTTGAATGTACTTTTACTAAATCCTATACATAATATAAAATCCAATGCATGAAAAACAGCCTTTACATATTACATGAATAACTAAAAAACAAAGTTCATACAATCTATTTCATAGACACGGTCCCTTTAAATACGTAGCTCTCTCATATATAAAAGATAAAAAAAATTATTTTCCAAACTAAATACAAACTGACACTACTAACCATACGTCCAAAACAAAAGAAATTATACATTTTTTGTATTTTATATCTTTTATATATGCGAAAGCTCCGCATTTAAAGGGACCGTGTCTATGAAATAGATTGTATGAACTTTGCTTTTTAGTCATTTATGTATATGTAAAGGCTGTTTTTCATGCATTTTATATTATGTATAAGATTTAGTAAAAGTACATGCAAATTACTGTGAGCTAGCCATCTTTTCATTGATTATTGGCATGAATGGCTCATTCCCAATAAGTACACGTGCATTGGACCATGTAAAAGGGCCCTACAGCACTCACACATCAATGTGCAGTACCCTAAAACAGGGTTACTGCAAAAGGGCAATTGCTGTAATGTTATACTGTTTGGTGAAATGTTCTGATTTATTGCATTTGTATACCTAATAGCATTGTATATACAGTTTAGAGTTAACAACTTTGGATCATCCTCTTAGATTTACAGGAGATTGGCTTGGGTCCGCCTCCTGGTTAGTAAATAGAGAGTATAGCACATTTGGAACTCAAGTGAGGACCTACATGTGCAACTCCCCAGAGCTAGGCCCGAGCTCAGAGAACCTTCATCTCTGAGACTTCTACAGCCAAGGAAGCTACTTTATCATCAAAGTGCTCCAAAGAGAAGGAAATCAGAAGGTCCAGAATCTTCAAGGCTGTGCATTGAAGTCAGCCAGCAAGGTATTGTGCATGTTTATGGTACAGAGACTTTACTACTGTGAGAGGGAACATTGCTAACACACCCTGCCACACTTTGAGATGGTCTGGCCAACAGTATCTTAAATCTTCACCCCTCAACCAGGGGTACTACAACCTTCATCATTGCTGCTGTCCATATGTTATTATTGGGAGGAATTGCACTGTGATCTACTTGGAATTGTGTCTTGTTACTGTTGTATGTAATACTACTATCCTGCGCTTTAGTAAAGAGAGGCTTATTTATTGATACCAACTGGCCTGGTTACTGACAGCACCATTCACTGGTCACTACACTTGCTCTCCTGTTGTGCATCCAGACCAACACCTAACACTGAGGGCACCCCAACTACTACCAAGCAGAAGCCTCAACACCAGGGTCTTCCCAAGGGAAGGAAGGGTGCACCCCCCTGTCACTGCACGGCTCTAGGGAGTGCCAGTGTGAAGATTGTGGGTTCAACTACCACTGCCAGAGCCACTACCACTCCCATACACCATCCACTCCTCCTGGGCTCGCTGCAAGTGTTTGTTATCAAAAACTATATAAGGAAGGAACCAAAACACAGAACCAGTGTAGATCTTTCAATTATATCTATGCATTCTGGGCTCAGCCAATCCTGCATATATAGTAAATGGTGACAGGAGAGAAAGCTGTTGCAAGACACCTCTACCAGTAGATTATCTTTCCGAGAACAAAGCTAAAATCCAGCTTTTCCCATTCGTACCTCCCCGACATCTGATGTTAGGGGAAGGTCGAGAGTCCCCATACACCTTAGATTTGGCTGACATTGATCTTATGTGTATGGCCAGCCTAATTCGTGCCCTAAAACCATATTTTTTAGGCATGCCTATGACATTTCATAATCTAATTCTTCTACGCTGACACTCCCTATTGTAACCCATACATTCAAATGCACTTCATTCATACACAGATACTGGCTGGGTCACTGGCTCATGCAGCTTTATGTAAATTACTTTGTGTTTTTTTCCATAAAAGATGACCGGACCATTGTACAAAAAACAATGTGCCATCCCAATTTGCTCATAGAGTGTAAGCTTTTGTGAGCAGGGCCCTCTCTCCTATGGTTGAATTGCTGATTAGTTTGATTTTGTTTGTACAGTCTGAATTGTATCATACTGCGGAATATGTCGGTGCTATATAAACAGATTATTACTATAATCATGTGATGTCATTCTCAGAATTTGGTTCATTCACGTAATACAGGCTGCTGTAAACGATGCCGCAATTTGTTGATGGTGCCTGCAGTCTGGAAGGTCATGAGAAACACAAGATAGAAAGCAGCCATCTGACAGTAATTGTGACTAAAAGATTTACACAATTGTAAGACAAAGATCATTAATAGCATCTCAATGACTTTTGCAGAGAGAGAATACGCCAAATTCCACTGTATTATGTAATGCAGCCTATTAGCCAAATTACACACTCATTTTTTGTGCCATTTGGGCTAATGAGAGAGTGGCACTATCCCCATACTATACTGTATAGGCTGAGGACAGAATGGCTTTAGCCCTTTCAGGGTGCAATTTTGGAAATTACAGGGGGGTAATTTATCAAACTGGTTTAAAAGGAAACTGGCTTAGTTGCCCATAGCAACCAATTAGATTCAACCTTTCATTTTCCCAAGGAGCTCTGAAAGAAGAAAGGTGAAATCTGATTGGTTGCTATGGACAAGTAAGCCAGTTTTCCTTTATAACTGTTTTGATAAATCTACCTTTATGTTTTAATTTTTCTCTCCTCACCTTCCAAGGGATATAACTTTTTATTTTTCCATTGACCTAACTGTATAAGGGTTTTCTTTTACTGGAATGAGTTGTAATTGTTAAAGGCCCCATACAATGTATTGCAAAACTGTAAAAACATTTCAGTTAGTTCGGGTGGCTTTCACTATGATGACCTTGTGTTTGACATGATCAAAAAACATGTCCATGTTTTTCTTTATGGCATTTACCATGTGTGATACCACGATATTTTATCATTGCAATACTGTTTATGTTTAGCTTTTTAATCATTTTTATGTGATAAATGGGAAGAGGGTGATTTTGAACTTTTAATATTTTCATGTTTTTATGACTTTAAAAACTTTATTTACCTTTTTTCTTTTTTTTTGTTCCCTCAGGGGACTTGAACCTTCTGTAGTTGGATTGCTTGTATTAGTCAGAATAACGCTTTTGTATCCCGGAAATTGCGCCAAGAAGAGACATGTCCCTTCTTGGGGCGGGTGTGGCTTTAAACCAGAATCTGCAGCAAAAATTTTGGCAGCAAAAGCTGGATTGTGAATGGGCCCTTGCAATGATTTTGATTTGTTTTTACAAAAATCAGAAACCCCAATTAAAGGGTTTCTGTCACCACAATTTTTGCTATTAAAAAGGCTGACATTATACATGTGCAAATGTCACCTGAATTTAACTCTGCTATTCTTTTTTTTTTTCTGTGTGCCCCCCGTTTTTGTGCAATTATAACTTTTATTATATGCAAATTAGCCTCTAGGAGCAGGGGGGCGTTGCACCTGCTCCTAGAGGCTCCGTTCTCCCACCTCATGTCACCCTCTTCTACTTGTGATTGACAGGGTCAGGCCAGCGTTGGTCTCCTCCTGCCGGCCCTGTCTGCCGAGGAAATCACACGCCTGCGCCGTCCCGTTCAGTATTCGGCGCAGGTGCAGTGAGGAAGCCGGCAAGTGTCCTTCCTCACTGCGCCTGCGTCGAATACTGAACGGGGCGGCACAGGCACAAGATTTCCCCGGCAGGAGGAGACCAACACTGGCCTGGCTCTGTCAATCAAGAGTAGAAGGGCGTGACATGAGGTGGGAGAACAGAGCCTCTAGGAGCAGGTGCAATGTCGCCCCCTCCCCCCCCCCCCCCCCCCCCCCCCGCTCCTAGAGGCTAATTTGCATATAATAAAAGTTATAATTGCACAAAAACGAATAGCAGAGTTAAATTCAGGTGACATTTGCACATGTATAATGTCAGCCTGTTTAATAGCAAATGATCTGTTTTCTTTGAGCCTATGACAGCACCCCTGGAGAGACTGCCTTCACCTCCTCAGGACAGGAAACAGGAACCAGAACCGCCTTTTTAAGGGTCCATTCACACGTCCGTGTGTGTTTTGCGGATCCGTGGATCTGCAAAATACGGGCATCGGCGATGTGTATTCCGCATTTTGCGAACCACACATCGCTGGCACTTAATAGAAAATGCCTATTCTTGTCCGCAATTTTGGACAAGAATAGGACATGTTCTATTTTTTTCGGGAACGGAATTGCAGACCCGGAAGTGCAGATCTGAAATTCCGGATCCGGGCAGCACATCGTGCTGCCCCATAGAAATGAAAAGGGTCCACAATTCCGTTTCAAAAACTGCGGAACAAAATTGCGGACGTGTGAATGGACCCTAAAGGAGGGATCATCCCCTCTAACTCCAGTCCTTTTCTCAAGAATTAAAAACAAAACATCTTAACAACACACCTTAATATCTCTCTATCTTTTTTATATACCTATGTACATATATACACCCCTCTACCTAAACTATCTGGGGTCGGGAATTAACCAGGTGCTGTCATAGGCTCAAATAAAACCGATTACCGGTAAGTGTAATCCAATCATTCTTTCTCGCCTATGACAGCACCCCTGGAGAACAATATTTTTTTTTAGGGTGGGACCCACAGCCTGAAGTACTTTACGACCAAATAAAAGACCTTCATTAGAAGGTAACTGTAGTCTATAGTGCCTAAAAAATTTATGTGGATATCTGTCACGACCGCTATCCCAGCAGCAGTCGTGTCGCACCAGACGGAGGGGAAGGGGGACCCTTATCTACGGATGGGAAATAGAATGGCCACCCCTGACTAACCCTAAGCTGGCACCTGTCTGCCCTGATACCCTAGACGGGGTGTGAACCCGTGCGGCGAGCAGGATGCCTAAACCCTCAGTCGCCCTAACAAGACTGGACTGGGGAAAGGCAGATGGGAGCGCTAGTCACCATCACTCACGTCTAGGAAAACAACAGGAGAAGAGAGCAACAAACAAACAACAGCAGAGATAGACTTATCCAGTCACGAGCAGAGAAGGCGATCCCAAACACGACAGTCCACGCCGGACAAGAGCTCCACAGCAACACCATCAAACGATCTCCTTCCAAGGTCAGAGTAGCACTGGAAGTAAGGACTATATCTGGCAATGACTGCAAGTGAAACTGAAACTAATATAGTAGCTGGGAGTGGCAGACAGGACTCACCTGAGAAGGATGCCTACAAACTCCCAGTCAGGACAAAAAGGTTCACAAGGCAAAACCCAGATGACATACCCTGAACCACGGAGCAAACTCACAAGCTATCGCGAGTAGCAAGTCGCTGCGACCTTCTCCTCCCAGACCTGTCTGGATCAGTCACAGTCATGACAGTACCCCCCTTTCTACGAGGGGCCCCTGGACCCCCAAGACCAGGTCTCTCCGGATGGGAGCTATGAAAAGCCCGAATGAGTCTGTCCGCTTTTATCTCTGATGCTGGAACCCACATTCTCTCTTCGGAACCATAACCTTTCCAGTGCACCAGGTACTGAAGAGAGCGGCGAACATATCGTGAATCAACAATCTTTTCTACCTGAAACTCAAGACTGCCATTAACAACCACCGGTGGAGGCGGTAGTGGCAATGGTTCAGGAGGTTCTACATATCTCTTAAGCAGAGATCTGTGGAAGACATTATGGATCCTTAGAGTCTGAGGTAGCTCCAGACGAAAAGCCACCGGGTTAATGATCTTAATTACCCTATAAGGACCAATAAATCTCGGACCTAATTTCCATGAGGGAACCTTCAACTTGATATTTCTGGTAGACAACCACACCAAGTCATTTACCCCAAGGTCCGGACCTTCAGAGCGCTTCCTATCAGCCGCACGTTTGTATCTACCACCAATTCTCTTCAAACTTTCTTGCACACTCTGCCACACTGAAGAAAGTGAAGACGCAAATCGTTCCTCCTCGGGAATCCCAGACGGCCCCCCCTCACTAAACGTACAAAACTGAGGATGGAAACCATACGCACCAAAAAATGGTGACTTATCGGTGGATTCTTGACGACGATTATTAATGGCAAACTCGGCTAACGGTAAATAAGATGACTATTCCTCCTGATTTTCGGAAACAAAGCATCTCAAATATGTCTCTAGGTTTTGATTGGTACGTTCAGTCTGACCGTTGGACTGTGGATGGAAAGATGAAGAAAACGACAGATGAACCCCTAAACGAGAACAAAAAGCTTTCCAAAATTTAGAAACGAATTGGGTACCACGATCCGAAACAATATCGGAAGGGACCCCGTGAAGCTTCACGATGGGGTCAATAAAAACCTGAGCCAGTGTGTTAGCATTAGGCAATGCGGCAAGAGCAATAAAGTGCACCATTTTACTGAATCTGTCAACAAGTATTAAGGCATTTGCCTGGATTTGTGGGAGGGGCTGAGGTCCGCCTCCAGCCTATTTAGGGCACCCCCCTTACCTGGCTCCTGCACCGTCTGAGGTCTGAGCTTTGTGAGAGGAAGTCGCTTGTTGGAGTTCTGAGGAATTTACCTACGAGCCGCTGATTTTCTGAGAGCCTTTTTTCGTCGCCGTCTGGTTCTGGTTTTGGAGCATTGCTGTTCTTTTCCCAGCTTCACTCGGTTCACTGTGGGTCGCGTTTGCCCGTCAAACTGTGAGTTATTTCGTACGGGTCAGCAGGGCCTCACGGTTGCCCCAGTACCGGTTTATCTCATTTCATCAAGGCGCACTAATGTCATGGTTCATACAAGTCACCATCATTCATTTCTGTCACACCTGTTCATACGTTCTCATCCACGATTTGCACCATCATTCTGGTCACACTCTGGCAGCAGGCGGCAATGGTTCCTGGTTTAAAACCCCCTCTTTTTTCTGATGTTCTTTCACACGCTGCATTCATGTCACGGCTGCCCAGTCACCAGCAGCTCATTTCTCAGGCCCTCTGTCATCTCCCCACAGGACCGTTACGCCGGCCAGCAACCTGCTAATCTCAGCCCACTACCCGGTCTGGTTCACCCCAAACATCATGTACATCACAAGGGCAGCTGCGGTGCACCCCCCCCCCCCATTCACTTCACTTTCTCTAGCGATCGTCCCCTCCCCGTCGCCTCCTGCCTGTTGCCGCTCCGCCTGCCGCGCGGCCGATGGCGCCCGACCGCGTCCTGGGGCCTGGTCTGCGCATGCGCGGCCGGGGTTCTGCGCATGCGCGGCGATTTCGTCGGCGCATGCGCAGTGTCCCGACGACTCCGGACACATATGTTCAAATACATGGATTTCCCTGGCTCCATGTCACCCCCCCCCCCCGGTCAATCACGGGCGCAGTCGCGGGGGCCAGAGGCGGTGATACCGCACACCCCCACCCCCCCCCCCTCTCCTCCCATTTATTTACCATGCACTGGGCTCACCGCGGCCGAAACATCCCCTCACCACCTCCTGGCTGGTACCGCTCCCCCTGCCGGCCGCATCCTTGGTGCGTGGTCTGCGCGTGCGCGGCCGGGGTTCTGCGCATGCGCGGCTATTCCGTCGGCGCATGCGCGATGTCCCGGCGGCCGTGCGCGCGGCGCTTGTGTTCGGGGGGCCGCCGTCGGGCAGCACTGATTCTTCCCAGCCCCCACATGTCACTCCTCAGTCACACCCCCCCCCGGTCATTCATGTGCGCAGTCGTGGGGGCCAGCAGCAGTACAACCACACAATCTCCCCCCCCCCCCTCTTCCATTCATTACCTGCACTGGGCTCACCATGGCCGTAACGTCCCCTCACCACCTGCTGCCTGGTTGCCGCTCCCCCTGCCGCGCGGCCGCCCGCGTCCTGGGGCCTGTTCTGCGCGTGCGCGGCCGGGGTTCTGCGCATGCGCGACGGCATGTCGGCGCATGCGCGGTGTCCCGGCGGCCGTGCGCGCGGCATCTGTGTCCGGGGGGGCCGCCGCCGGGCGGCAGGGGAGGCCACAGCATGCCCCCCTTGTTACACATTCCCCAGGAGCCCCAATAAAGACAGGGAAACACATCACACCCATGAAATAAACAAACAGGGAATCATGAGCAGGCCCCTCTTGGCCAAAATCGTACATGATCTCACCATGCTGATCGCCGGAGGGGCATAGACTTCCCATCCGCATTCAGCTACAAGTGACTGTCTCCAACGGGGTCGTCACCTTTTTCACAACCATGTTCAAAAAAAAAAAAAAAAAAATAATAATATATATTTTGCTTCATATTCAATAAACATGTGGGAATTGCGGGGGCACGGTCCAGAATGTTCCAAAAAAAAAAAAAAAAAAAAGAGGAAAATATTTTGCAGGCGCACACTTTCCGCCAGCCCATGGCCACGGCACGCACTGGTCTCGTTCACATCAGGCGCAAGCTATCATTTCATGTGTAACCGCCATGATCCTCCCGGTCATACATATGTACCACATGCATTTACGCTTTTCATCACGCTATGTCATGTTTACCCTCCCCCTTATTTTTTAGGCGGTCAACCTATACTGTTTTACACTACCGTGTATCCGGAGAATTTTTCTTGGTACCAGGTACGTTCACCTGCTCATTTACCAAAATCTTCCTTACATTTCGGATGGTCCCGTTAGGGTCAGCGTGCTGGCTTTAGGGGCACGATCATCCCACTAGGTAACCCCCCCCCCCTTTCTTGGCTTCGCCGACAGTTAGTGGTCCCGCGAGGCCGACACCCCGCCTCAAACGTACGGAGGCACCTGCCCAACGCGCCACCTCGTTAGTAAGCCGCCTCGCATGTTGCATAGAGAGGGCCTCACCTGTCACTCCCTTCCCCTAGTCCTGTCTTACAGTCACCGAGAGGCCAACGCTCCTGCCACTACCACGAGTGGCCTCATTACCCCCTCGCGCCAAATCATAGGTAGAGCCTCTCAAAGCCGCTTGGCAATTAGCAGGGCCTCATCTGTCACCATGCAAGTGTAATTTTTTCGCCATTTGGCCTAGCTAGCCAGCACGATCCTGCATGGCCTCAAATTAATCAACTTTTTTTATTATAGTATGTCGCTGGATGGGTTGGGAAACTTCTCCCTACCTGGCACCCCTGCTAGATCTGTCACTGCCACTTCGGGAGACGATCTAGCCAGTCCAGCGTCCATCCGGTCCTGGACAATTCCTCGCATCACGGCGGAGTTGAGGAAACGGCATGTTCCCTTCCCCGCCACGGCTAGGAAAGCGGAGCTGTTCCGGCTGTTACGCGCTTCAACCGATACTAGCGATGCGGGGCAAGGACCCAGCCAGTCCGGCACCGGGGACATCCATGCCATGCTGGCCTCTCTGATGACATCCATGTCAACAATCAACGCCAGGCTGGAGAGGCTGGAAACGGTCACCACGACCCTCTCCTTGGCGGGTCCGCCACCGGCGGCATCACCGGCACCGGTCGGTTTGCCGGTGGTCACACCATCCACTAACGTGGAGGACCGGGAAGTCAACCCGGCGCATATGATTCCTGAGCACTTGAAACGGGATATCCTGGAAGGTAAGGATATAAACCTGGCCTCCCTTCTGATTGCCTCCCAGGACGTGGTCGAAAACACGACGTACGCCTATGACGAGGTGTCAGTTGTGGTCAAGTCCAGGGATGCCCGGCTCAACAGGAAATTGACCATTCCCGAATTCGTGCTGGCCTTCGGAATCTACAGAGAGGTCATCTGTGCGGTCTACCCCAACAGAAGGGAGGAATTCGACCTCTACTTACACAAACTGGTGGATTTGGGCAACAAATACGGAGGGTCAGCGTTTTATGACTATCACAGGTCTTTTTCGGCAAAGGTGGCAGGGGCTTTCTCCCAGTACGGAGTCCGCTCCAACTGGGCGAGGATCGACACGGTCATTTTTTGTCGCCACTTCGCAGGCCTTAGGACCCCAGCCTGTGCGCACTGCTCCTCCACGGCCCACACCACCAATTTCTGCCCGAACACGTCGGTCAGACAGGGCCCCTCCCAGGCAGCTGGTCCCTCCGGGGTCCCGGAGAGACTGGCCCGGGACAAACTGGGTCGGCCGATCAAATTTCTAGGCAAATCGATGATTTGCAATAATTTCAATGAGGGGTCCTGTAATTATAACGGATGTAAATTGTTACACATATGCACCAAATGTTTCCGGGCACATGCCAAGTCCATGTGTCCAAATAAAATGTTTACCAAACCGTATCTAACGACCATCAACATGCCAGTTTTTACCGCGCTCATGTCGCAACACCCCTCCAGGCATCTGTCAGATTTCCTCGTTTCAGGATTGACAGAAGGATTTCACACGGGCATCCTGTATATGCCAACAGGCACCCTGGAATGTCCCAATCTTTTATCCGCTCTACACAACCCCACCGCCATTGACGCCCTCATAGCCCAAGAGGTAACAGAGGGTTTTGTGCTAGGTCCTTTCAAAACTCCCCCATTCGCCACATGGCGCACCAACCCCATTGGCGTCGTCACTGGGAAATCTTCCCAGAAACAGAGGCTCATCATTGACCTATCGGCACCTCACGGGACGGGCAACCCCAGTCTCAACTCCCTCATTCCCTCGGAGGAATTCTCTCTGCAGTATACCACCATAGATCACGCCATCACGGCCATCAGTCAAGCAGGGGTGGGGGCATGGCTCAGCAAAACCGACATCGCCAACGCCTTCAAATTACTTCCGATTCACCCTACACTGTGGCACCTGCATGGCATCAAGTGGTCTGGGGATTATTATTTTTTCTCCCGATTGACCTTCGGGTCCAAAAGCAGCCCGGCCATCTTCGACGTGTTTGCGGAAGCATTATGCTGGTTGCTATTGAATATAGCAAGGTGCCCGCTGGTTTTACATTACCTTGATGACTTCCTATTGGTGGAAGAAAACACTTCCCCTCCTTCCAGCCTCAGAGCCACCATCAAGCTGTTCAAGGAACTGGGGGTCCCCCTCTCCACCAAGAAGACAGAGGGGCCGGACACGATCATCACCTTCCTGGGTATCCAGTTGGATTCAGCTTCGATGCAAGCCAGTTTGCCGTCCGGGAAGATCCAGGACATCCTCACCCACATAGACGGCTATCTTCAACTCGGCACCTGCAACCGCAGAGAACTACAGTCCCTGCTGGGCTCCCTGAACTTTGCCATGCGCATCATACCCCAGGGTCGCTCGTTTATTTCACGGCTTCTGCACCTCTTCCCCTTGTTCCTACACGACTCGCACAGATTGTCCCTGGATGCCCACGCTGCGGCGGATCTGGGTATGTGGAGGAGATTTCTGTCCACCTGGAATGGTAGGAGCTTGTTTCTCCCTCAGCTGTCGGACTCTTCCCCCTCTATCTGGTCAGATGCGGCATCTACCACAGGCTTTGCGGCCATATTTGGGGACGATTGGCTGTGGGGCAGCTGGCCTCCTGAGGTCCAGGGTCTGGAAGGATTCTCCACTACCTCAGCGCTTTTTGAGATCTATCCCATCGTAGCGGCTGCCGTGGCGTGGGGTCATTTATGGGCAAATCTGGCGGTCCGCTGCTACTCGGACAACCAAGCAACCTGCCAGATTATAAATAAAGGTCGTTCCAAATCCCTCACAATCATGAGGTTCATGCGAAGACTTACTTGGCTGGCCGCCTGCAACAATTTTTTCCTGCATTGTTTCCATGTCCCAGGGGTGTGCAATTCGGCTGCTGACAATTTATCTCGCTTCAAATTTCAGGCTTTTCATCAGGATCTCCCATCAGCATCACCCACTGCCTCCAGCACCCCGTCATTTCAGCAACTCATTCTGGACTAGAGGCCATCATGCGGCATAGCCAGTCTTTGTCCCACTTTTCACTATCAGTCAATACACATAGAGCATACAACAGAGCATTCACGCTGTTCAACAGATTCCTGGTAGAACACAACATCACGCACCCTTTCATCATGACGTCTGTTTTGGGATTTGCTTCCTTTTGCCACCTCAAACTAAAAATGTCATACAACACCATCAAACTGTATCTTACTGGCATTCAACATCATATGCTAATCTTGCACCCTAACTACACCAGCTTCATGGCCTCCCACCAAATCAAAACAATACTCAGAGGCATTCAGAAGACGGAACCCGCACGTCCAGCCCAAAGGCTGCCCATCAACAGTCATGTTTTCAAGGCATTATCCGACCTGCTGGACGCCACGCCTTTTGATACGAATACCAACACGGTCATCAAAGCTGCTATTTACTTGGCCTTCTACGGGTTCCTGAGGCCCGGGGAATTCACTACCACCTCCGCATCCCAAACCTCATCTTGTCTTCTTGTCTCCCACTTATCTAAACACCTGGATCACTACGTCCTGACCTTACCTCACTCCAAGAGTAGTCAGCGTTCACCTGTCAACATCTCATATTACCCCACGCACAACAAATGGTGTCCGGTGAGGGTGCTGGACACATACAGTCAGCTTCACAGGTTCCTACCCTCTCAACCGCTACTTCAACTTCATGGATCGGTGCTCACCACGACCACCTTCATGATCCATGTCAGATCATTTCTCACCCAACTGGGCCTGGACGCGGCCAACTACTCGGGGCACTCCTTTCGCATCGGAGCTGCATCCACGGCCTCCAGTGCCAACATCCCTGCCCATGTTATCAAGAAATTGGGACGCTGGAAGTCGTCCGCTTACGCACGATACATTCCCAATCCAGCGCAAGAGTTAAGGGTGGCTTTCCAAAGCATGTCGGGTTGAGCTGTTTACATGTTTTATTGGTTACAAATAAACTGGTTTATTTCCATTTTTGCCCTCTTCTTTCTTAGGCCTACCTCGTCCTCGGTTTCGGCACACCACAACCGACTGCATTTCTTTCCCTGCTTCCCAGGGCTCTTCTCTGTACTACCGTAAGCACCTAACACAAGTATTAAGGCATTTGCCTGGATTTGTGGGAGGGGCTGAGGTCCGCCTCCAGCCTATTTAGGGCACCCCCCTTACCTGGCTCCTGCACCGTCTGAGGTCTGAGCTTTGTCCCTCCCACCACTCCACTCATTTACAACTCATTTCTTTTATGTCTTTTCCTTGGGTGGGCCCTCTTCTTTCTTAGGCCTACCTCGTCCTCGGTTTCGGCACACCACAACCGACTGCATTTCTTTCCCTGCTTCCCAGGGCTCTTCTCTGTACTACCGTAAGCACCTAACACAACTACAAGAATAACAGTCTTCCCCGCTGATACTGGTAGATCCGTAATGAAATCCATTGACAGGTGCGTCCAAGGCCTGTTGGGGATGGCCAGAGGTAAAAGACGCCCTGCCGGACGAGTATGATCTACCTTAGAACGAGCACAGGTAGCACATGCAGACACAAAATTCAACACCTCCTGGCGCCATTTAGGCCACCAGAACCGACGAGACACTAACTCAGAGGTTGCCCTACTACCTGGGTGTCCTGCCAGTGTGGAGTTATGGTGTTCTTTTAGTATCTCCAGTCGTAAATTTTCTGGCACAAACAGTTTACCCGAGGGGCAGGAGGCCGGGGCGTCCCCCTGAGCTTCCAACACCCTCCCCTCCAAACCTGAGTGTAATGCAGAGACCACCACCCCCTTTTGCAAAATGGGCTCTGGTACCTCAACATCACCCCCTCCAGGAAAACTTCGAGACAATGCATCCGCCTTAGTATTTTTTGCCCCCGGGCAATAGGTTATTACAAAATTAAACCTAGTAAAAAATAACGACCACCGAGCCTGTCTAGGGGTGAGACGTTTAGCAGACTCCAGATATAATAAGTTTTTGTGATCAGTAATCACCGTGACGGGATGAACCGCCCCCTCCAAAAAATGACGCCACTCCTCAAAAGCCAACTTAATAGCCAAAAGTTCCCTGTTGCCAATATCATAGTTCCTTTCTGCAGTAGACAATTTCTTCGAAAAGAAAGCACACGGACGCCATTCACCAGGGGACGGGCCCTGAGATAGTACCGCTCCCACCCCCACCTCTGATGCGTCAACCTCTACAATAAAAGGAAGCGAGACATCTGGCTGTACGAGAATAGGGGCCGAGGTGAATCTCTCCTTCAGAGATGCAAAGGCAGTTTTGGCTGCATGTGACCATTTGGAAAAATCGGATCCCTTTCGGGTCATGTCCGTCAGTGGTTTGACCACCAAGGAATAGTTCTTTATAAACTTTCTATAAAAATTGGCAAACCCCAGGAAGCATTGCAATGCCTTCAGGTTCTCAGGCAGATCCCAGTCTATAATCGCCCGGACTTTCTCTGGATCAATGCGGAAACCTGAATCTGACAACACATACCCCAGAAATGGCAGTTCTTTTACGGCGAACACACATTTTTCTAACTTAGCAAACAATTTGTTGGCCCTTAATATCTGCAGCACTTGTCT
The DNA here is from genome assembly GCF_905171765.1 of Bufo bufo. Lineage (NCBI taxonomy): Eukaryota > Metazoa > Chordata > Amphibia > Anura > Bufonidae > Bufo > Bufo bufo. The sequence goes on along the minus strand of NC_053391.1, from coordinate 354,038,767 downwards.
CACATGGATCTTATGTGTATCCAGATCCGGGGAATAGACCAGGATGTCATCAAGATATATCACAACAAATCTCCCGATAAGGTGACTAAAAATATCGTTGAAAAATGTTGGAATACCGCAGGCGCATTAGTAAGACCAAATGGCATGACCAGATTTTCATAATGCCCTTCCGGAGTATTAAAAGTCGTCTTCCACTCATCCCCCTCTTTGATGCGAACCAGGTTATAGGCTCCTCTGAGATCCATTTTGGAGAACCATTTAGCACCAGCAACCTGATTAAAGAGGTCGGGAATGAGAGGAAGAGGATAGGGATCTCGGATAGTTATCCGGTTTAATTCCCGGAAATCCAGGCAAGGACGTAGGCCCCCATCTTTCTTTTTAACAAAAAAGAACCCTGCAGCCACAGGTGAAGAAGAGGGTCTGATGTGTCCCTTAGCTAAACTCTCCGAAATATAATCTTTCATAGCCTTCCTCTCCGGGCCGGAAAGATTGTATAACCGGGTTTTAGGTAGTTTTGCCCCAGGTAATAGATTAATCGGGCAATCATATGGACGATGAGGTGGTAACCCCTGACAACCCTTCTCAGAGAACACATCCATAAAATCTGACAGAAAGGCAGGTAAAGATGTTACAGAGAGTGTAGAACACCTACTACTCAAGCAGTTGTCCTTACAATGTTCACTCCACTCCACAATCTCCCCGGCCTGCCAATCCACCACTGAATTGTGAGTCACCAGCCAGGGAAGCCCCAATACCATAGGAGCCGGAAGACCGTCCAGGACATAACAAGAGATATGCTCTTTATGGAGGTCCCCTACCTGCAGATGGATATTATGGATGATCTGAGTTAACTCTCTCTGAGTAAGAGGGGAGGAGTCGATGGCAAACACAGGAATAGTTCTGCATACCGGTTCCGGAGTAAAACCCAGAGCCTGAGCAAACCGTGAATCCACCAAGTTGACCCCCGCCCCACTGTCCAAAAAGACGGAACAGATCTCAGTTTTATTGCCCGCCTCAACGGTAGCGGACAACAAAAACTGAGACATGCGTATGGAGGAAACGAATACGCCCAGACTGTTCTCCTCCGCACAATCTGGGGACTCTAGTTTTCCGGCGGCTCCTTTGTTTGTGGTCTCTTGAGTTCTGAGGGACAAACCTTTACAAAATGACCCCTCCCCCCACAACAAAAACAAACCTCTGACCCGGATTCACCCGTCTAGTGGCGCCCCCTATTTGCATTGGTTCGACTGGACCATAACAGACCGATCCCTGCCCTATAGAGGCCTCCGTAAAATTTAATAGTCTCTCCCTGAGTCGTCTGTCGATTCTTATGGACAGAGACATAGCAGCCTCAAGAGACCCAGGGACCTCGTATACCGCCAGCGCGTCTTTTAATTTTTCAGACAACCCCTGGCAGAACTGACTCCTAAGGGCCGAGTCGTTCCATAACGTATCAGTAGCCCACCTACGGAATTCGGAACAATATAGTTCAGCAGACCGGTTCTCTTGCCGAAGTCTACGTAGCTTAGACTCAGCCAGTGAGACCCTGTCCGGGTCATCATATACGAGACCCAGGGCTTCAAAAAACTCCTCCACTGATCGTAAGGCCGGAGAGTCTGATGGTAGGGAGAAAGCCCAAGCCTGCGGATCTCCATGCAGGAGAGAAATTACAATGCCCACCCGTTGTTCCTCACCGCCGGAGGATCTAGGGCGCAACCTGAAGAACAATTTGCAAGCTTCTCTGAAGGTTACAAATTGGTCTCTCCCTCCAGAGAACAGCCACTTTTGGCTCAGGAGTACCTTGGTTTCCCGTAGCAACGGTGGAACCCAAGGATTGCTGCTGCAGCACTGTTGCTTTTAATCCTGCCACTTCAAGGGATAACCCCTATAATTGTTTCGCCAAAACCGAAACCGGATCCATAGTGGAACAGACAAAATACAAAGCAAAACAGCAAGCAAAAAAAAAAAAAAAAAGAAATGTCACTTTTTTTTTTTTTTTTTTTAAAAGGCCAGATATACTGTCACGACCGCTATCCCAGCAGCAGTCGTGTCGCACCAGACGGAGGGGAAGGGGGACCCTTATCTACGGATGGGAAATAGAATGGCCACCCCTGACTAACCCTAAGCTGGCACCTGTCTGCCCTGACACCCTAGACGGGGTGTGAACCCGTGCGGCGAGCAGGATGCCTAAACCCTCAGTCGCCCTAACAAGACTGGACTGGGGAAAGGCCGATGGGAGCGCTAGTCACCATCACTCACGTCTAGGAAAACAACAGGGGAAGACAGCAACAAACAAACAACAGCAGAGATAGACTTATCCAGTCATGAGCAGAGAAGACGATCCCAAACACGACAGTCCACGCCGGACAAGAGCTCAACAGCAACACCATCAAACGATCTCCTTCCAAGGTCAGAGTAGCACTGGAAGTAAGGACTATATCTGGCAATGACTGCAAGTGAAACTGAAACTAATATAGTAGCTGGGAGTGGCAGACAGGACTCACCTGAGAAGGATGCCTACAAACTCCCAGTCAGGACAAAAAGGTTCACAAGGCAAAACCCAGATGACATACCCTGAACCACGGAGCAAACTCACAAGCTATCGCGAGTAGCAAGTCGCTGCGACCTTCTCCTCCCAGACCTGTCTGGATCAGTCACAGTCGTGACAATATCTCCAGGTTAGCTGCCTTACAGATCTGCTCTATAGAGACTGAAGCTCTCTCTGCCCATGATGTGGAAACTGATCTCCTAAAATGAGCCCCAACCCCTGAGGGCAGAATAACTCTCTTAGAAGAGTCAGGGCCGGTGCTACAATAAGGCAGACCAAGCGGCTGCCTTAGGGCGCACTCTGGGGAAGGGCGGAAAAATGAACCTTCTTGTGTTTAAGAATGTGTTTAAAAAAAATAATTACAAAAACAACAATCATAAATGGAGGGGGGGGGGGATGTTGACCGTGACATGATTGGAGTCTGTAGTTTGTGACATGGGGATAGGGCTGGCCAGGGGGGGGGGGGATGATGTGACATGGGGAGGGAGAAATGTGATACAATAGGGGGTAATGATGTGATCATGATGTGACACGAAGGGGGTGATGTGACATGGTTTGGAGGGGGAGAAATTTGAAATGGATGGAGGGGGAGAAATGTGACATGGAGTGCTGATGTGACATAGGTGATTTGACATGGAGGAGGAAAATGTGACATTGAGGCTTTGAGAGGGAGAAATGTGACACTGAGGGGGTGAAATGTGACATGGAGGGGGAGATATCTGACATGGGGGGAGAAATGTGACATGGGGGTGATGTGACAGAGGGGATTATGTAAAAAGGAGGGGGGAAATGTGACATGGAGGGCTGATGTGACATGGGGGCATGATTGCTTACATAGGGGCAGATGGCTGACATTGGGGGCTAATGGCTGACATGGGGGGATTAATGGCTGACATGGGGGGATTAATGGCTGACATGGGGGGCTCATGGATGGGAGCTGATATCTGACATTGGGTTCTGATCTGAGGTCTGATTAACATTGGGGGTCTGATTGGGGCTGTGAGCTGAGGTCTGATGAACATTGGGGGTCTGATTGCTGGTCTGACCTGAGGTGTAATGGAAAATATGTTTTTATTATCCTCCTCTAAAACCTAGAGGGCGAAGAAAACGGTCCTCAAACGAGCGATTGTCTGAAGAAGAGTGAAGATACCAGGACCAGAGGAGAAGCCAGCTGCTGCAGACGGGACCAGGGCCAGGTGAGCTGCGAGGAGGGGCGCCAAAATGTAGCTTCGCTTGTGTTGGCAAAAATCCTTGCACCGGCCCTGGGAAGAGTAGGCCAAGGAAATGGCCTGTCTAATTCACCTAGCAATAGTCTGAGAGGAGGCTGCCAATCCTTTCCTTGCTCCCTGAAACAAAATTAACAGACGTGAGGAGGATCTCCAAGGCTGAGTGACCTGTGGATATTGCAAGATACATCTCCTAACATCCAAACAGTGGTATTCAGACTCATTTTTTGGTGAAGCACAGAAGGAAGGTAACACTATCTCCTGAGAACGATGAAAACGTGAAGAGACTTTTGGAAAAAAAGAAGGATCAGGCAAAATCACTACCCGATCCTCCACGATCACCAAATAGGGAGGGTCAACCGAGAGGGAAGCAATCTCACTGATCCTTCTAGCTGAGGTAATGGCCAGAAGGAAGGCAAGCTTAAGGGTTCATTCAGACGGCCGTATGCTATCCGCAAAAATGCGGATCCGTTTTTTTGCGGATTAGATACTGACCCATTCACTTCTATGGGGCCCTTTTCTATTCCACGGTTCCGCAAAACAAATGAAACATGTCCTATACTTGTCCGTGAAAATCAGGAGATGGCCCCATTGAAGTCTATGGGTCCGCAAAAATACTGAATGCTATCCGTTTTTTTGCGGATCAGTTTTTTTGCGGATCCGCAAAAAAACGGATAGCATTCAGTATTTTTGCGGACAGCATACGGCCGTCTGAATGAGCCCTAAGGCTACATTCACACGTCCGCAATGTGTTTTGCGGAAACACGGAGTCACGGATCCGCAAAACACGGAAAGCGGCAATGTGCGTTCCGCATTTTGCGGACCGCACATTGCCGACATAATAGAATATGACTGTTCTTGTCCGCAATTGCGGACAAGAAAAGGACATGTTCTATTTTTTTGCGGAAACGGAAGCACGGATGCGGAAGTGCGGATCCGCAAATGTGGATGCGGACAGCACATTCCGTCCCCATAGAGAATGAATGGGTCCGCACCCAAAATTGCGGAAAGGATGCGGACACATTTTGCGGACGTGTGAATGGAGCCTTAGGGTGAGCAACTTCAGGGAGATTTTATCGATAGGCTCGAAAGGGTCAGAAGTGAGAGCAGAGAGGACCAATTTTAAATCCCAGAGGGGAATTCTATTTTTACATACCGGAGATAATTTAGACACTGCCGTTACAAATAGTTTAATCCATGTGTGATCTGCTAACTTAAATTCAAACAAGGCGCTGAAGGCTGAAATCTGGACCTTCAAAGTGCTAGGCCTAAGTTTTTTATTCCACCCCTCTTGTAGGAAATCTAACACGAGCGGGATGTCAGGTGCTTCTAGCACATCCACAGGTTTTTTGGCGAATTTGAAAAAGGTCCTCCAAACCTTAAGGTAGATCTCGGTAGTGACCCTTTTCCGACTGGCCAACAGAGTGTCTACTACTTCCTCAGAGAGACCCCTTTTCTTTAAAATCTCCCTTTCAATAACCAGGCAGTCAGGTGCAGATTTCTCACCTCTGGGTGAAAAACTGGACCCTGAGATAGAAGCTACTGGGATTATGGAAGCACCCAAGGTGTTGCTATTGACATTTTGCGGAGCCAGGAAAACCACACCCTTCTTGGCCAAAAGCTATCACTATTACTGTGGCCTTCTGCTCTCTGATCTTCTTGAGGACCCTTGGAAGCAGCTTTAGTTGGGGAAAGGCATACAGAAGACCCTGCCTCCAAGACTGGGCCAGAGTATCCACTGCTCTCGGATGTTCCTCCGGAGAAAGAGAAAAGAAGACTACTTTTCTATTTGACCTGGTGGCAAAGAGATCTATCTCTGGAGTACCCCACAAAGCTGCTACTTGGTTGAAAATCCCCTGATCTAGGGACCACTCTCCCTGGTATATCTGATGACTACTGAGGTAGTCTGCTTTCACATTGTCTGAACCTCTTAGATGAACTGCAGAAAGAGATAGTAGAGAAGCTTCTGCTAGGCTAAAAATCTGATAAGTGAGAGACATTAGGCCCTGAGCTCTTGTCCCTCCCTGTCGGATGATCTAGGCCACTGCTGTCATGTTGTCCGAATAAACTTTCATGTTTCTGTCCCTGATGACCGGAAGACTCTGTATCAAGGCTATCCTGATCGCATCCAACTCCCTGAAATTGGGAAAGAGATCTGCTGTCCCAATTGCCTTGCAACAGCAGGGACCCCACATGGGTTCCCCAACCGGAGGGGCTCGCATCTGTGGTTAAGGGGAGAACCGCCTCCCTGGTCCAAGGAACTCCTCTCTAAGTTCTTTAAATCCATCGACCAGCCCAAGGAATCTAGGGTTTGGGAGGACAGAGACATCTCCATGTCCAGAGAGGGGACAATCCGGTCCCAGTGCTGCAGGATCTGTAGCTGAAGAGACCTTGAATGGTACTGGACCAATTACACTCCTGGAATAGCGGATGTCATGAGACCCAGCACCGACATGGCCTCTCTTATGGTGACTGACAGAGATGAATGAAGAAGCTGAACTCTTGACCTGATCAGTAAGGCTTTCTGCAGGGGTAGTAGGCACTTCTGGGAAGTGGAGTCCAGAATCATTCCCAGAAAACTGCATCTCTGGCTTAGGCATCGACTGGATTTTTCTAGGTTTATCTCCTATCCCAGCCTCTCGAGAACTTCCCTCAATCAGGCAATCTGACCCTGAAGAATCTGACCTGACCGGGCCACCAGCAGAAAATTGTCCAGGTATGGTATAATGATTATGTCCTGCTCCCTGACGCGGGCCATCATTTCCGAAATAATCTTTGTAAAGACCCTCGGAGCCTGAGAGAGTCTGAAGGGTAATGCTCGGAACTGAAGATGCAGAATCTCCTTCTCTAACTGGACCGCTACCCTCAGAAACCTCTGGTGGCTGGGATGAATGGGGACATGATAGTATGCATCTCTCAGGTCTACTGTGGCCATGAAGCAGTCCGTAAAAAGATTGTTCACTACTTATTTGATGCACTCCATACGAAATCTCTCGTACTGCAGAAATTGTTTAAACACTTCAAGTTTATTATGCTCCGAAAACGAGCCATTTAGTTTTTGGACCAGAAAAAGAGTCGAATAAAACCCCTCTGTCAATTCCTGCTCTAGGACTTACGATCACCTTTTTCTCAATCAGGAAAAAAAAACTCTGATATGATAGCAGAATGTTTTGCGGGATCTGACCGGAATCTGTAATTACAAAATTTTCCTACTGGAACACTCTGGAATTTTAGTTTAAGGCCCTCCCCTATCACTGACTTTATCCAGGGGCTGTTGGAGATCTTCTGCCACTGATGTACGAAGAGGGACAGATGACCCCCAACAGGTGCCCTGGCTTCATTGGGACTGCTTTTTTGAGGCATCTGACCCGGAAAAAAAGAAATCCCTTCTTGCTCGGACCTGAAAACTGTCTTGCTCTATCTTTCCCCTTAAAGGACCCTTTGTTAAATCTTGGACGGAAATATCTTTTGGGTGGCTGACTAACAGAGGGAAAGCCCTTCTTCTTGTCTGAGGCGTTTTCTAATAAATCATCAAGAACAGGCCCAAACAAAAATTCTCCCTGACAAGGGATATCGCACAGTTTTGCCTTGGAACTGCCGTCTCCTTTCCAGCCCTTTAACCAAGTAGCCCGCCGGGCAGAGTTGGATAAGGCTGAGGCCCTAATGGAAGAAGTCAAGGTATCCGCAGAAGCGTCAGCTAAAAAATCCAAGGCATTGTTTATAATAGGGAAGGAAGATAGTAATTGCTGCCTAGAGGTACCCCCTCTAATGTGAGCCTCTAACTCCCCCATCCACACTTTCAGGGACCTGGCAACAGATGTAGCGGCAATGGCAGGTCTAAAAGTTGCCGCAGAGGCTTCCCAATTTTTCTTTAAATAAACCTCTGCCCTTCTGTCCATTGGGTCCATGAGTGAACCCAGATACTTCCGCAATCACCTCCTGAATATTCTTGTGCACATCAAACACTTCCACCTTTTGGGGCCTAACCCTTCAAAACATTGAATTCTGGACTGAATGCTGTGGCTTATGATCCTCCAACCCCATCGTAGCCCTAACCGCCTTTACTAGAGAGCTGGTGTTCTCCACATTAAAAAGTTGTCTCCCTGCGGCCTCGCCTTCAGAAGAATCATCTGATGACCCCCACTCTCCTTCTTCCTCCAGATCCGAAAGTATCTCACTGTCACTGTAGGGGGAGTCCTTAGCAGTAGCAGAAGAAGTGCCGGGACGGTGCTTTATCAAACCGCTAACCAGCTCTCTGACTTCTTCATGTATCATTTGTTTAATGCTGCCCATTAAAGACGGAGTTTCCTCCTCCATTAACTTGCTGATACATGCTTGACATAGGGGTTTTGCCCAGGCAGAAGGGAGCTACTTCTTACATACACCACATCCCCGTTCCTTTACTCTGGAGGTCTTCCTAGAAGACTCCTTTGATACCTAGGCAACAAAAATGACCCCATGAGCATATAAATAAATAATATTCATGCTGGGGTAAAACTCCTCTTACCCCACCCTGGTACCGATGTATCATTGGTGGTCTCAGTGGGTTCTGCGCGCTGAGCCTGCTCCATGTGTCACAGCCAACACAGCCTGAATGGAGGTACTGCACACGCTCTTCTCACCCAGCGTGTCAGTGAGCTGGCTGGGCTTTTCTCCTCGGTGTGCGCAGTTAGCATCCCTCCCCTTCCGGTCCAAAGCATAGCTTCCGCCCAACGCCACAAACCGGAAGTAAACGCTGAAGCACCCGACAGTGAACGCATTGGCCGGCGGCCGAACATGCGAACACAGCCGAAGAGGTTCGCAGGAGCCCAGGACCCACTCAGGAACTGGGAAGGAGGACGGAAGGTGTAAGGATAGAGAAGGGAGCCCAGACTTTTGCAGCGGCTCCCGGAGGAGAACTTACACCGCACGGGGTAACCCTCCACACACTGTTACAATAGCTGGGGCACCCGCAGCTCTCTTTGCCAACGCCTCTTCCAGCGGATCCGATTCCCTCCTGCGCCTTAGGACAGGAAACAAAACTGGAGATAGAGGGGATGATCCCTCCTTTAAAAAGGCAGTTCTGGTTCCTGTTTCCTGTCCTGAGGAGGTGGAGGCGGTCTCTCCAGGGGTGCTGTCATAGATGAGAAAGAAAATGACAGAAACCCTTTAAGGAAATCATCCCAATCATAATATTAGGGACTTGCCCTTTTACACTATGTATGGTGACTTTAGACCAAGGGCACCCAATAGTTTTATTCCAGGTAGTTTTATTGTGGCACGTGGACCAGAAAAAGTTGCGCACATGATTTCACTTGCTGGGTTTTAAGGTGATATATAAAAAAATCTATCTGGTACAGAAATTTCATGTAATCCTATTGCCAGACATTACATTCCGCAGATCCTTTATATCATTTCTGTATATTGCAGAGGCGCTCAACTTTTACGTCACGAGCAGGTAGAAGGTAACGTAAAGAGTCAGGTCTCTTGCACACGAACGTTGTGCATCCGTTCCGTGCACGGGCAACGTCAGTGCAGCAGCCGGGACGGATCCAGACCCATTCAACTTGAATGGGTCCGTGATCCGTCCGCACCGCAAAAAAATAGAACAAGTTCCATTTTTTTGCGGTGCGTTGGTACGGACAGAAACACCATGGAAGCACTCCGTAGTACTTCCGTGGGGTTCCGATCCGTGCTTCCGTTCCGCATCTCCGTGATTGCGGACCCATTCAAGTGAATGGGTCCACATCCATGATGCGGAGTGCACACGGGCCGGTGCCCATGTATTGCGGGCTGCAATACGGCCACGGGCACACAAGGTTCGTGTGCAAGAGGTCTCACTATCAGCTCTAACGCCTATGTGCTATCATAAGAACGACTTCCTTGTTGTCATATCTTTCATAGGAAATTCATGTATAAACTTACAGGTATGTGCCTAGCGCAGATATAGTTGTCCTTTGTCATGAAGGCACTTGTCTGTGTTAACTCTAGGTGTTTACTGACATCTGTAATGAAAGAGTCCCTATAGTGAAAATCAAACCATGTACTGTATGCAATACTTTTCCTTTCACCCTATTTTTTAAGTGACTCTTGTTCCCTATTTGCTTGTTCAATGTAGTAGAGCTAAAATTGTCATCAGGCACAAGTTAACTCATTATCATATCACATTGCATAGCTGACTGTTTTCACATTGAAGTGCAGGTGCTTCAGTGAAATATCAAGTTCAGCTCTGCTACATGGAAAATGGTTGCTTCTTCGTCATGTTGCGTCCTGCTATAGCGTATCACATGAGACTACAATGTATAAAGAACTTACCTGCAAGGTGGCCCGCCATGGAGCTGACAATCAAGAGGGTCCACTTCAGACAAGCAGACATGGTTACATTACGGTCCCCTGGTATACATGTCTTATTTCTTCGTGATCATTTCCTGACTCACTAAGTAACCACGCAGCACCTGAGCACTCCCATAGTTTCTATCCGCCTACCAGGGAAGTCCATCTGGGTGTGTGCTCTGTGCCTGCAACCCTTTGCTGTCAGGTTTTCAGAGGGCTTGAAGGGTTTTTCCCATCTCAGATATGTTATTGCATCTCACTTGTACATAAACAGTGTAGCACGGCTGTTTCCATAGTCCGGACCATGTCTAGCAGCGGATAGACCTGACCCCCATCTACCAGAAAATTCAGATCAAACCCCTGGAAGAAGGGGTGTCTGTTTGTTACCCATTTGGGTCAGTATTATTTTATACTGCGAGAGGGCTTAGTTGTATTACTATTCTTTCAGAACCTGGTTATGATATGATATATATTTATTCTGTGGGGATATCATTGTTACTAATAACCTATAGCCCTCTATTTGCACTTTATTGTACCTCATATGATGCCATTATTAATGCGGTCGAGGTTTCTGTCCGTTATTATATAGGCTTTTAAACATGATGTATTAAATAAAAATGAATTTTATATGTAATTGGCAGTGTGCTGTTTTGTACGTTTGGCATTTATTAGACCTTTCCAGTGTCGGACTGGGGTGCCTAGGGCCCACCAGTAAAATTCATTCTGGGGGTCCACTGCTCATATGCCTGCAAATATTACCCGTTCACACAGTGGCAGACAGCAGCAAGACGTTACATGGTGTTTGATTATAGGGGTCTCTGCAGTGACTTCAAGAAGGCGGGTGCCTAGGAAACAAGGACACTGGCTGGCCTGCCCCAGCGTCTAGACGTCATCTCAGCCACCCAATCCATCTGTAATAATAAACTGTTAAATAATTTAGTCAGTGTTATTATTTGGACGTTTAGGCTGGTTGAGATGTTGTATTCTGCCTATCTATACCTAGTGCAGTCACTCTACTTTGCCATGTGCCAGGTGTCCAGAAGGTGGGGGACTAGTCACCTGTAGAGTTGAGCGAACACCTGGATGTTCGGGTTCGAGAAATTCGGCCGAACTTCCTGGAAATGTTCGGGTTCAGGATCCGAACCCGACCCGAACTTCGTCCCGAACCCGAACCCCATTGAAGTCAATGGGGACCCGAACTTTTCGGCACTAAAAAGGCTGTAAAACAGCCCAGGAAAGGGCTAGCGGGCTGCAAAAGGCAGCAAAATGAAGTTAAATCCCCTGCAAACAAATGTGGATAGGGAAATGAATACAAATAAAATAAATAAAAATTAACCAATATCAATTGGAGAGAGGTCCCATAGCAGAGAATCAGGCTTCATGTCAGCAGAGAATCAGTCTTCATGTCATAGCAGAGAATCAGGCTTCACGTCACCCAAAACTGGAACAGTCTATTGTCAGATATTTAGGCCCCGGCACCCAGGCAGAGGAGAGAGGTCCCATAACATAGAATCTGGCTTCATATCAGCAGAGAATCAGTCTTCATGTCATAGCAGAGAATCAGGCTTCATGTCAGCAGAGAATCAGTCTTCATGTCATAGCAGAGAATCAGGCTTCACGTCACCCAAAACTGGAACAGTCCATTGTCAGATATTTAGGCCCCGGCACCCAGGCAGAGGAGAGAGGTCCCATAACATAGAATCTGGCTTCATGTCAGCAGAGAATCAGTCTTCATGTCATAGCAGAAAATCAGGCTTCATGTCATAGCAGAGAATCAGGCTTCACGTCACCCACCACTGGAGCAGTCCATTGTCAGATATTTAGGCCCAGGCACCCAGGCAGAGGAGAGAGGTCCCATAGCAGAGAATCTGGCTTCATGTCAGCAGAGAATCAGTCTTCATGTCATAGCAGAGAATCAGGCTTCATGTCACCCACCACTGGAACAGGCCACTGTCAGATATTTTTAGGCCCCGGCACCCAGACAGAGGAGAGGTTCATTCAACTTTGGGTTGCCCCGCAATATAATGGTAAAATGAAAATAAAAATAGGATTGAATGAGGAAGTGCCCTGGAGTACAATAATATATGGTTAAGGGGAGGTAGTTAATGTCTAATCTGCACAAGGGATGGACAGGTCCTGTGGGATCCATGCCTGGTTCATTTTTATGAACGTCAGCTTGTCCACATTGGCTGTAGACAGGCGGCTGCGTTTGTCTGTAATGACGCCCCCTGCCGTGCTGAATACACGTTCAGACAAAACGCTGGCCGCCGGGCAGGCCAGCACCTCCAAGGCATAAAAGGCTAGCTCTGGCCACGTGGAAAATTTGGAGACCCAGAAGTTGAATGGGGTCGAATCATCAGTCAGTACGTGGAGGGGTGTGCACAGGTACTGTTCCACCATGTTAGTGAAATGTTGCCTCCTGCTAACACGTTCCGTATCAGGTGGTGGTGCAGTTAGCTGTGGCGTGGTGACAAAACTTTTCCACATCTCTGCCATGCTAACCCTGCCCTCAGAGGAGCTGGCCGTGACACAGCTGCGTTGGCGACCTCTTTCTCCTCCTCTGCCTTCGCCTTGGGCTTCCACTTGTTCCCCTGTGATATTTGGGAATGCTCTCAGTAGCGCGTCTACCAACGTGCGCTTGTACTCGCGCATCTTACTATCACGCTCCAGTGCATGAAGTAAGGTGGGCACATTGTCTTTGTACCGTGGATCCAGCAGGGTGGCAACCCAGTAGTCCGCACACGTTAAAATGTGGGCAACTCTGCTGTCGTTGCGTAGGTACTGCAGCATGTAGTCGCTCATGTGTGCCAGGCTGCCCAGAGTTAAGGACAAGCTGTCCTCTGTGGGAGGCGTATCGTCATCGTCCTGCGTTTCCCCCCAGCCACGCACCAGTGATGGGCCCGAGCTGCGTTGGGTGCCACCCCGCTGTGAACATGCTTCATCCTCATCCTCCTCCACCTCCTCCTCATCTTCGTCCTCCTCGTCCTCCAGTAGTGGGCCCTGTCTGGCCATATTTGTACCTGGCCTCTGCTGTTGCAAAAAACCTCCCTCTGAGTCACTTCGAAGAGACTGGCCTGAAAGTGCTAAAAATGACCCCTCTTCCTCCTCCTCCTCCTGGGCCACCTCCTCTTCCATCATCGCCCTAAGTGTTTTCTCAAGGAGACATAGAAGTGGTATTGTAACGCTGATAATGACGTCATCGCCACTGGCCATGTTGGTGGAGTACTCGAAACAGCGCAACAGGGCACACAGGTCTCACATGGAGGCCCAGTCATTGGTGGTGAAGTGGTGCTGTTCCGCAGTGCGACTGACCCGTGCGTGCTGCAGCTGAAACTCCACTATGGCCTGCTGCTGCTCGCACAGTCTGTCCAGCATGTGCAAGGTGGAGTTCCACCTGGTGGGCACGTCGCATATGAGGCGGTGAGCGGGAAGGCCGAAGTTACGCTGTAGCGCAGACAAGCGAGCAGCGGCAGGATGTGAACGCCGGAAGTGCGAACAGACGGCCCGCACTTTATGCAGCAGCTCTGACATGTCGGGGTAGTTGCGAATGAACTTCTGCACCACCAAATTCAGCACATGCGCCAGGCAAGGGATGTGCGTCAAATCTGCTAGTCCCAGAGCTGCAACGAGATTTCGCCCATTATCGCACACCACCAGGCCGGGCTTGAGGCTCACCGGCAGCAACCACTCGTCGGTCTGTTGTTCTATACCCCGCCACAACTCCTGTGCGGTGTGGGGCCTGTCCCCCAAACATATGAGTTTCAGAATGGCCTGCTGACGTTTACTCCGGGCTGTGCTGAAGTTGGTGGTGAAGGTGTGTGGCTGACTGGATGAGCAGGTGGAAGAAGAGGAGGAGGAAGCTGAGTAGGAGGAGGAGGAGACAGGAGGCAAAGAATGTTGCCCTGCGATCCTTGGCGGCGGAAGGACGTGCGCCAAACAGCTCTCCGCCTGGGGCCCAGCCGCCACTACATTTACCCAGTGTGCAGTTAGGGAGATATAGCGTCCCTGGCCGTGCTTACTGGTCCACGTATCTGTGGTTAGGTGGACCTTGCCACAGATGGCGTTGCGCAGTGCACACTTGATTTTATCGGATACTTGGTTGTGCAGGGAAGGCACGGCTCTCTTGGAGAAGTAGTGGCGGCTGGGAACAACATACTGTGGGACAGCAAGCGACATGAGCTGTTTGAAGCTGTCTGTGTCCACCAGCCTAAATGACAGCATTTCATAGGCCAGTAGTTTAGAAATGCTGGCATTCAGGGCCAGGGATGGAGGGTGGCTAGGTGGGAATTTACGCTTTCTCTCAAATGTTTGTGAGATGGAGAGCTGAACGCTGCCGTGTGACATGGTTGGGATGCTTGGTGACGCAGGTGGTGGTGTTGGTGGTACATCCCATGTTTGCTGGGCGGCAGGTGCCAACGTTCCTCCAGAGGCGGAGGAAGAGGCCGAGGCGGCGGCGGCAGTAGCAGGCGGAGTCTCTTGGCGGCGGGTGTTCTGCTTTTGCCCACTGCTCCCTCTTTGTCTTTTGCTACGCTGTTGGCTCGGTCTCACCACTGCCTCTTCCTCCGAACTGTGAAAGTCAGTGGCACGACCTTCATTCCATGTGGGGTCTAGGACCTCATCGTCCCCTGCATCGTCTTCATCCCTGACCTCCTGTTCAGTCTGCACACTGCAGAAAGACGCAGCAGTTGGAACCTGTGTTTCGTCATCATCAGAGACGTGCTGAGGTGGTATTCCCATGTCCTCATCATCAGGAAACATAAGTGGTTGTGCGTTAGTGCATTCTATGTCTTCCACCGCTGGGGAAGGTCTAGGTGGATGCCCTTGGGAAACCTTGCCAGCAGAGTCTTCAAACAGCATAAGAGACTGCTGCATAACTTGAGGCTCAGACAGTTTCCCTGATATGCATGGGGGTGATGTGACAGACTGATGGGCTTGGTTTTCATGCGCCATCTGTGCGCTTTCTGCAGAAGACTGGGTGGGAGATAATGTGAACGTGCTGGATCCACTGTCGGCCACCCAATTGACTAATGCCTGTACCTGCTCAGGCCTTACCATCCTTAGAACGGCATTGGGCCCCACCAAATATGGCTGTAAATTCTGGCGGCTACTGGGACCTGAGGTAGTTGGTACACTAGGACGTGTGGCTGGGGCAAAACGGCCACGTCCTCTCCCAGCACCAGAGGGTCCACTAACACCACCACGACCATGTCCGCGTCCCTTACTAGATGTTTTCCTCATTGTTACCGTTCACCACAATAAGAAAAATATTATTTGGCCCAATGTATTGAATTCAAATTCAGGCCTTTTTTTTACAGACACCTAACACTATCTGGCTATCTATTTGGGTACCGTATTACACTAATACAGGCACAGCAGTAATGACAGATTTAGCTGAATATAAATTTGAGGCCTATTTTTTAGGCGCTGGGTGACAGGTATACGATTACGGACAGAATTAGACTTGGATCTGCACAGTAGCGTGTGTGTGAAGTTATTGAGAATTACCCTATCAGCACCTTGAATCTAATATACCCTTTTAGGGATGATTTAAAGTAGGCCTGATACAGCAGAAACCACTAATTTAGAGAATTGCAAAATTGGGAATTGTATTTCAACCCAGAACAAAAACTGTGCTTTGACGGACACTAAATAACTTGACCAGCTAAAGCAATAATGACAGATTTGGATGAATATAAATTTGATGCCTATTTTTTAGGCGCTGGGTGACAGGTATACGTTTACACACAGAATTAGACTTGGAATTGCACTGTAGCGGGTGTGTGAAGTTATTGAGAAAAACCCTATCTGCACCTTGAATCTTATATACCCTTTTAGGGATAGATTTACAGTAGGCCTGATACAGCAGAAACCACTAATTTAGAGAATTGCAAAATTGGGAATTGTATTTCAAACCAGAACAAAAACTGTGCTTTGACGGACACTAAATAACTTGACCAGCTAAAGCAATAATGACAGATTTGGATGAATATAAATTTGAGGCCTATTTTTTAGGCGCTGGGTGACAGGTATACGTTTACACACAGAATTAGACTTGGAATTGAACAGTAGCGTGTGTGTGAAGTTATTGAGAATAACCCTATCTGCACCTTGAATCTTATATACCCTTTATGGGATAGATTTAAAGTAGGCCTGATACAGCAGAAACCACTAATTTAGAGAATTGCAAAATTGGGAATTGTATTTCAACCCAGAACAAAAACTGTGCTTTGACGGACACTAAATAACTTGACCAGCTAAAGCAATAATGACAGATTTGGATGAATATAAATTTGAGGCCTATTTTTTAGGCGCTGGGTGACAGGTATAAGTTTACACACAGAATTAGACTTGGAATTGAACAGTAGCGTGTGTGTGAAGTTATTGAGAATAACCCTATCTGCACCTTGAATCTTATATACCCTTTTAGGGATAGATTTAAAGTAGGCCTGATACAGCAGAAACCACTAATTTAGAGAATTGCAAAATTGGGAATTGTATTTCTGTCACGACTGTGACTGATCCAGACAGGTCTGGGAGGAGAAGGTCGTAGCGACTTGCTACTCGCGATAGCTTGTGAGTTTGCTCCGTGGTTCAGGGTATGTCATCTGGGTTTTGCCTTGTGAACCTTTTTGTCCTGACTGGGAGTTTGTAGGCATCCTTCTCAGGTGAGTCCTGTCTGCCACTCCCAGCTACTATATTAGTTTCACTTTCACTTGCAGTCATTGCCAGATATAGTCCTTACTTCCAGTTCTATTCTGACCTTTGAAGGAGATCGTTTGATGGTGTTGCTGTGGAGCTCTTGTCCGGCGTGGACTGTCGTGATTGGGATCGCCTTCTCTGCTCGTGACTGGATAAGTCTATCTCTGATATAGTTTGTTTGTTGCTGTCTTCCCCTGCTGTTCTCCTAGACATGAGTGATGGTGACTAGTGCTCCCATCGGCCTTTCCCCACTCTAGGCTTATTAGGGTGACTGAGGGTTTAGGCATCCTGCTCGCCGCACGGGTTCACACCCCGTCTAGGGTATCAGGGCAGACAGGTGCCAGCTTAGGGTTAGTCAGGGGTGGCCATACTATTCCCATCCGTAGATAAGGGTCCCCCTTCCCCTCCGTCTGGTGCGACACGACTGCTGCTGGGGTAGCGGTCGTGACAGTATATCTGGCCTTTTAAATAAAAAAAAGTGACATTTGTTTTGTTTTTTTGTTTTTTGCTTGCTATTTTGCTTTGTATTTTTCTGTTCCACTATGGATCCGGTTACGGTTTTGGCGAAACAATTACAGGGATTCCTTGAAGTGGCAGGATTAAAAGCAACAGTGCTGCAGCAGCAGCAGCCATCCTTGGGTTCCACCGTTGCTACGGGAAACCAAGGTACTCCTGAGCCAAAAGTGGCTTTACCTGATAGGTTCTCAGGAGGGAGAGACCAATTTGTAACCTTCAGAGAAGCTTGCAAATTGTTCTTCAGGTTACGCCCTAGATCCTCCGGCGGTGAGGAACAACGGGTGGGTATTGTAATTTCTCTCCTGCAAGGAGATCCGCAGGCTTGGGCTTTCTCCCTACCATCAGACTCTCTGGCCTTACGATCAGTGGAGGAGTTTTTTGAAGCCCTGGGTCTCGTATATGATGACCCGGACAGGGTCTCACTGGCTGAGTCTAAGCTACGTAGACTTCGGCAAGAGAACCGGTCTGCTGAACTATATTGTTCCGAATTCCGTAGGTGGGATACTGATACGTTATGGAACGACTCGGCCCTTAGGAGTCAGTTCTGCCAGGGGTTGTCTGAAAAATTAAAAGACGCGCTGGCGGTATACGAGGTCCCTGGGTCTCTGGAGGCTGCTATGTCTCTGTCCATAAGAATCGACAGACGACTCAGGGAGAGACTATTAAATTTTACGGAGGCCTCTATAGGGCAGGGATCGGTTTGTTATGATCCAGTCGAACCAATGCAAATAGGGGGCGCCACTAGACGGGTGAATCCTCCTAAGTTCCGCTGTAGGTCAGAGGTTTGTTTTCATTGTGGGGGGAGGGGTCATTTTGTAAAGGTTTGTCCCTCAGAACCCAAGAGACCACAAACAAAGGAGCCGCCGGGAAAACTAGAATCCCCAGATTGTGCGGAGGATAACAGTCTGGGTGTATTCGTTTCCTCCATACGCATGTCTCAGTTTTTGTTGTCCGCTACCGTTGAGGCGGGCAATAAGACTGAGATCTGTTCCGTCTTTTTGGACAGTGGGGCGGGGGTCAACTTGGTGGATTCACGGTTTGCTCAGGATCTGGGTTTTACTCCAGAACCGATACGCAGAACTATTCCTGTTTTTGCCATCGACTCCTCCCCTCTTACTCAGAAAGAGTTAACTCAGATCATTCATAATATCCATCTACAGGTAGGGGACCTCCATAAAGAGCATATCTCGTGTTATGTCCTGGACGGTCTTCCGGCTCCTATGGTATTGGGGCTTCCCTGGCTGGTGACTCACAATCCAGTGGTGGATTGGCAGGCCGGGGAGATTGTGGAGTGGAGTGAACATTGTAAGGACAACTGCTTGAGTAGTAGGTGCTCTACACTCTCTGTAACATCTTTACCTGCCTTTCTGTCAGATTTTATGGATGTGTTCTCTGAGAAGGGTTGTCAGGGGTTACCACCTCATCGTCCATATGATTGCCCGATTAATCTATTACCTGGGGCCAAACTACCTAAAACCCGGTTATACAATCTTTCCGGCCCGGAGAGGAAGGCTATGAAAGATTATATTTCGGAGAGTTTGGCTAAGGGACACATCAGACCCTCTTCTTCACCTGTGGCTGCAGGGTTCTTTTTCGTTAAAAAGAAAGATGGGGGCCTACGTCCTTGCCTGGATTTCCGGGAATTAAACCGGATAACTATCCGAGATCCCTATCCTCTTCCTCTCATTCCCGACCTCTTTAATCAGGTTGTTGGTGCTAAATGGTTCTCCAAAATGGATCTCAGAGGAGCCTATAACCTGGTTCGCATCAAAGAGGGGGATGAGTGGAAGACGGCTTTTAATACTCCGGAAGGGCATTATGAAAGTCTGGTCATGCCATTTGGTCTTACTAATGCGCCTGCGGTATTCCAACATTTTGTCAACGATATTTTTAGTCACCTTATCGGGAGATTTGTTGTGATATATCTTGATGACATCCTGGTCTATTCCCCGGATCTGGATACACATAAGATCCATGTGAGACAAGTGCTGCAGATATTAAGGGCCAACAAATTGTTTGCTAAGTTAGAAAAATGTGTGTTCGCCGTAAAAGAACTGCCATTTCTGGGGTATGTGTTGTCAGATTCAGGTTTCCGCATGGATCCAGAGAAAGTCCGGGCGATTATAGACTGGGATCTGCCTGAGAACCTGAAGGCATTGCAACGCTTCCTGGGGTTTGCCAATTTTTATAGAAAGTTTATAAAAAACTATTCCTTGGTGGTCAAACCACTGACGGACATGACCCGAAAGGGATCCGATTTTTCCAAATGGTCACATGCAGCCAAAACTGCCTTTGCATCTCTGAAGGAGAGATTCACCTCGGCCCCTATTCTCGTAAAGCCAGATGTCTCGCTTCCTTTTATTGTAGAGGTTGACGCATCAGAGGTGGGGGTGGGAGCGGTACTATCTCAGGGCCCGTCCCCTGGTGAATGGCGTCCGTGTGCTTTCTTTTCGAAGAAATTGTCTACTGCAGAAAGGAACTATGATATTGGCAACAGGGAACTTTTGGCTATTAAGTTGGCTTTTGAGGAGTGACGTCATTTTTTGGAGGGGGCGGTTCATCCCGTCACGGTGATTACTGATCACAAAAACATATTATATCTGGAGTCTGCTAAACGTCTCACCCCTAGACAGGCTCGGTGGTCGTTATTTTTTACTAGGTTTATTTTTGTAATAACCTATCGCCCGGGGGCAAAAAATACTAAGGCGGATGCATTGTCTCGAAGTTTTCCTGGAGGGGGTGATGTTGAGGTACCAGAGCCCATTTTGCAAAAGGGGGTGGTGGTCTCTGCATTACACTCAGGTTTGGAGGGGAGGGTGTTGGAAGCTCAGGGGGACGGGTAAACTGTTTGTGCCAGAAAATTTACGACTGGAGATACTAAAAGAACACCATAACTCCACACTTGCAGGACACCCAGGTAGTAGGGCAACCTCTGAGTTAGTGTCTCGTCGGTTCTGGTGGCCTAAATGGCGCCAGGAGGTGTTGAATTTTGTGTCTGCATGTGCTACCTGTGCTCGTTCTAAGGTAGATCATACTCGTCCGGCAGGGCGTCTTTTACCTCTGGCCACCCCCAACAGGCCTTGGACGCACCTGTCAATGGATTTCATTACGGATCTACCAGTATCAGCGGGGAAGACTGTTATTCTTGTAGTTGTTGACAGATTCAGTAAAATGGTGCACTTTTATTGCTCTTGTCGCATTGCCTAATGCTAACACACTGGCTCAGGTTTTTATTGACCACATTGTGAAGCTTCACGGGGTCCCTTCCGATATTGTTTCGGATCGTGGTACCCAATTCGTTTCTAAATTTTGGAAAGCTTTTTGTTCTCATTTAGGGGTTCATCTGTCGTTTTCTTCATCTTTCCATCCACAGTCCAACGGTCAGACTGAACGTACCAATCAAAACCTAGAGACATATTTGAGATGCTTTGTTTCCGAAAATCAGGAGGAATAGTCATCTTATTTATAGTTAGCCGAGTTTGCCATTAATAATCGTCGTCAAGAATCCACCGATAAGTCACCATTTTTTGGTGCGTATGGTTTCCATCCTCAGTTTTGTACGTTTAGTGAGGGGGGGCCATCGGGGATTCCCGAGGAGGAACGATTTGCGTCTTCACTTTCTTCAGTGTGGCAGAGTGTGCAAGAAAGTTTGAAGAGAATTGGTGGTAGATACAAACGTGCGGCTGATAGGAAGCGCTCTGAAGGTCCGGACCTTGGGGTGAATGACTTGGTGTGGTTGTCTACCAGAAATATCAAGTTGAAGGTTCCCTCGTGGAAATTAGGTCCGAGATTTATTGGTCCTTATAGGGTAATTAAGATCATTAACCCGGTGGCTTTTCGTCTGGAGCTACCTCAGACTCTAAGGATCCATAATGTCTTCCACAGATCTCTGCTTAAGAGATATGTAGAACCTCCTGAACCATTGCCACTACCGCCTCCACCGGTGGTTGTTGATGGCAGTCTTGAGTTTCAGGTAGAAAAGATTGTTGATTCACGATATGTTCGCCGCTCTCTTCAGTACCTGGTGCACTGGAAAGGTTATGGTTCCGAAGAGAGAATGTGGGTTCCAGCATCAGAGATAAAAGCGGACAGACTCATTCAGGTTTTTAATAGCTCCCATCCGGAGAGGCCTGGTCTTGAGGGTCCAGGGGCCCCTCGTAGAAAGGGGGGTACTTTCACGACTGTGACTGATTTAGACAGGTCTGGGAGGAGAAGGTCGCAGCGACTTGCTACTCGCGATAGCTTGTGAGTTTGCTCCGTGGTTCAGGGTATGTCATCTGGGTTTTGCCTTGTGAACCTTTTTGTCCTGACTGGGAGTTTGTAGGCATCTTTCTCAGGTGAGTCCTGTCTGCCACTCCCAGCTACTATATTAGTTTCACTTTCACTTGCAGTCATTGCCAGATATAGTCCTTACTTCCAGTTCTATTCTGACCTTTGAAGGAGATCGTTTGATGGTGTTGCTGTGGAGCTCTTGTCCGGCGTGGACTGTCGTGATTGGGATCGCCTTCTCTGCTCGTGACTGGATAAGTCTATCTCTGATATAGTTTGTTTGTTGCTGTCTTCCCCTGCTGTTCTCCTAGACATGAGTGATGGTGACTAGTGCTCCCATCGGCCTTTCCCCACTCTAGGCTTATTAGGGTGACTGAGGGTTTAGGCATCCTGCTCGCCGCACGGGTTCACACCCCGTCTAGGGTATCAGGGCAGACAGGTGCCAGCTTAGGGTTAGTCAGGGGTGGCCATACTATTCCCCTCCGTCTGGTGCGACACGACTGCTGCTGGGGTAGCAGTCGTGACAATTTCAACCCAGAACAAAAACTGTGCTTTGACGGACACTAAATAACTTGACCAGCTAAAGCAATAATGACAGATTTGGATGAATATAAATTTGAGGCCTATATTTTAGGCGCTGGGTGACAGGTATACGTTTACACACAGAATTAGACTTGGAATTGCACAGTAGCGTGTGTGTGAAGTTATTGAGAATAACTCTGTGACAGGCTTAGCTTGACCCTGATGTAGGATATAGCCAAAAAATAACCACACTATTGATGGTTAAATGCACTTGTGACAGGCTCAGCTTGCCCCTGATGTAGTATATGGCCAAAAAATAACCACACTATTGATGGTTAAATGCACTTGATGACAGCTTGACCCTGATGTAGGATATAGCCAAAAAATAACCACACTATTGATGGTTAAATGCACTTGGTGACAGGCTCAGCTTGCCCCTGATGTAGTATATGGCCAAAAAATAACCACACTATTGATGGTTAAATGCACTTAGTGACAGGCTCAGCTTGCCCCTGATGTAGTATATGGCCAAAAAATAACCACACTATTGATGGTTAAATACACTTTGTGACAGGCTCAGCTTGACCCTGATGTAGGATATAGCCAAAAAATAACCACACTATTGATGGTTAAATGTACTTGGTGGCAGCTTGTGCTGGCGCACCACAAGACACAGAATGGCCGCCGATCAACCCAGAAAAAAAGTGAATGAAAAACGCTCTGGGCAGCCTAAAAACAGTGAGCAATTGAATAACAGCAGTTCAATGATCCACAGCTGTAGATCGATCACTGAATGAAGTCTTTTGGAGGAGTTAATCACTGCCTAATCTCGCCCTAACGTCGCAGCTGCAACCTCTCCCTACACTTGTAACAGCAGAGTGACGTGCAGCGCTACGTGACCCAAGCTTATATAGAGGCTGGGTCACATGCTGCACTGGTCAATCACAGCCATGCCAATAGTAGGCATGGCTGCGACGGCCTCTTGGGACAAGTAGTATGACGCTTGTTGATTGGCTGCTTTGCAGCCTTTCAAAAAGCGCCAAGAAAGCGGTGAACACCGAACTCGGACTTTTACGAAAATGTTCGGGTTCGGGTCCGTGTCACGGACACCCCAAAATTCGGTACAAACCCGAACTATACAGTTCGGGTTCGCTCATCCCTAGTCACCTGTACCACTGAGGGCATATTTGCATGTATCTGTGTAGTTGGCCCCCAGTCGGACACTGGCGAGGACTACAACTCCCAGCTTGCCCATTCTGTTAGTGGGATCTCAGAGGGCAATTCAGAGACTGAGTATAAGAGAAGAGGACTACAACTTTCAAGGTTTCTCAGGCTCACCATTTTTCCACTGCTGAACTCCATCCCCACATGCACTGATCACATGATTGTGATATCATCACAGGTCCTTCCCACTTCTCCTCTCCACTGCTGAGCTCCGGCCCTTCCTGCACTGATCACATGAAGGTGACGTCATCACAAGTCCTTCAGCTCTTGCATTGTAGCAGATTATAGTACTCTGGCACCCGTCACCATAGTTACATTGTAAAAATTTTTTAAAAAAAATTAGACGTTAGTGTAGAGGGAAGTGGTATAATTGTGCATATACACTGCCTGTCCCACTGCTGATATTGAGCGTACAGCGAGACGGCCATCATAGTGCCGGAGGCTACGCGTTGCTGTACGCTCAATATCAGCAGCGTGCAGCATCCATTATTGTTTGTTTGGTGCTCTTTTCCCCGCGCTTGACTCCTGAGGAACTGCTAGCTTATGTCCAGCAGAGAAACGCGTCGAGCAGGACGCGAGTTAGGGAATCAGTTTATCTGTAGTCAGCCTCAAAGGGGGGTATAGGGATTGTTAAGCAGGTGGCACCTCTTTGTATAGCACACCTCAAAGCCGGGACCCCAGTGAGCTGTATGTTAGGCTCAGGGGATTACTGAATGCTAATAGCAGTGGTGCTATATCTCAATAAGGCACACCTGACATCCCCACCCTCCAACAAATGGGGGACAGTGTCTCGATATATATCACTGAGCTATAGAAGCTATAAATGTATGCTGCAGAGTATCCATAGCTGGGTGAAAGTCCCCATCTAGATATATTCACTTTTGGCAGCTAGCCACATTTTAATTAGTAATAGTTAAAAAAAAAAAGAAGAAAAAAAACCTCACCTCATCCACTTGATCGCGCAGCCGGCATCCTCTTCTATCTTCATTCAGCAGGACTGCGGTGACGTCACTGCGCTCACCACGTGGTGAGCGCAATGACATCATCGCAGGTCCTTCTGCAGGTCCTGCAGAAAGAAGAGGATGTCGGCTGCGCGATCAAGTGGATGAGGTGAGTTTTTTTATTTTTAACCCCTCAGGGGAGGGAAAATGAAGGGGCCTGCACACCTACCTGAACAGAGGGAAAGCAGGGCCCGGGACGGAAGACAAGTGGGCCGCCTCAATGCCCAATATGACTATAATACAGATGTAGGGGGTGGGGCCTTCCATGCGCTGCGGGCCCCCCTTCCCCGCCACGGGCCCCATAGCAGCTGCGTGGTCTGCCTATATGGGCGGTACTGACCTCAGCTGCAGCAGAACCTCCTAATACATACCTCATCTGCTGCAGAACCTCCTAATACACACCTCAGCTGCTGCAGAACCTTATAATACACACCTCAGCTGCTGCAGAACCTCATAATACACACCTCAGCTGCTGCAGAACCTCATAATACACACCTCAGCTGCTGCAGAACTTCATAATACACAGCTCAGCTGCTGCAGAAACCTCATAATACACAGCTCAGCTGTTGCAGAACCTCATAATACACAGCTCAGCTACTGCAGAAACTCATAATACACACCTCAGCTGCTGCAGAACCTCCTAATACACACCTCAGCTGCTGCAGAACTTCCTAATACAAACCTCAGCTGCTGCAGAACCTCATAATTCATACCTCAGCTGCTGCAGAACCTCCCAACAC
This sequence comes from Bufo bufo, assembly GCF_905171765.1. Taxonomy (NCBI): domain Eukaryota; kingdom Metazoa; phylum Chordata; class Amphibia; order Anura; family Bufonidae; genus Bufo; species Bufo bufo. The sequence goes on along the minus strand of NC_053391.1, from coordinate 354,013,710 downwards.
ACACCTCAGCTGCTGCAGAACATCATAATCTGATGCTAGAGAACATAAAAGGCTTTGATCACATCTGTGTTGAGGCCTCAGACACAGATCAGGTCATAAATGCTGGACACAATTTTTAAGCCTGGCAGATGGAAACCCGTCAGATCTCAGTCATCAGGATCCGTCGGGTGTCGTCCTCCATGAAGTGCCAGATTCGGAACTGCAGTGATTTTCGTCGATTTGCTCTTATGACGGCAGAACAGTGAACGTCACCAGCACAGATCTGAACAAAGCCTAATACACACCTCAGCGGCTGCAGAACATTATAATAGTGACAAGGGAACTATAAGTCTCATCATCACCAGATTGCTATTATTGGAAATTAGGGAGCAACACAGGGAGAGGTAAAATGGAGAGAACTACAACTCTCAGCATGTCCAGGCTGTTATTATCGGATACAAGTAGATATTACACAGAGAGAGTATAAGGCCTCATGCACACGACCGTTGTTGGGTTCCGTGTCCGTTCTTCCATTTTCCGTGATTTTCTGCTTTCAATGGGTCCGTTGAAAACTCCAAAAATGCATTTGTTATCCGCGTCCGTGATCCGTGTTTCCAGTCCTTGAAAAAAATATGACCTGTCCTATTCGCGGACCCATTCAAGTCATTTCCAGATTATTATAGGCCATCATCTAGTTGTGTAGCCAGCCAGTCGTAGGGACAACACGTGAGGTGCACGGTGGACCGATGAGGGGCCAAATGATATAACACACAGTTCATCAGTTTACTCACGGTTAGCAGATAGCCTCCCTGGGCTGGCAGCACAGTGTTGAGGTGGACAGCACGAAATCCTCCGGGGCACGCTCTGTGGTAGGGAAGAATCAGCCAAGATGGTGGTTGAGGTGACCTTGATGTTAAGGGTGCTTAGGGTGCTTGTTGCGGCTGAGTCCCTTGATGATTTTTGTTGTGATGCCAGTACCGTTAATGGTGGTACAACCATAGGTAGTAACAGGGGAGCACCCAGGAATTTTGTTTAGGGGGGGTCCGAAAGGCAAAAAAATGCGGCATGTGTAGTGCGCTGTGCTAATTCAATTTTTCAAAGCCCCCTTTATATTTAAAATGTAGTGTGTTGCGCTGATTCTTTTACTTGGCGATTCTAAAAGCCCTGCAGGAAAATAACAATCGCGCGGCGCAATTTTTTTGGCCCCGCCCATTATTAAAAGCCCCTCCCACATATAATAGGCCACTCCCAACAAACACTGTACAGCTGACATTCTATAGTTGCGGCCTGCCTCTACACATCATACGGAGAGGGGGGGGGGGTCTGTCCTGGCTGCACTGCCTGCTTATATAACAAGCTACAGCCAGGAAGCTCCTCCGCTCTCCTCCCTCCCCAGATCCTGCTCAAGGCCTGTGGTTCCCCCCACCATCTGCCCCCCTTGGCCCCCTCACCCAGCTCTGAATCCTCCTTCTGCAAATGGCAGGGGGAGGAGCCGGAGCATCTCCTCTCCTACATAGCGCCCCATACCTCTTACATCCAGTGATGTCACCTTTGTTGTAGACGTTCTCTTTCCTCATCTTCTCCATTCAGACCAGACCGCCATGATGATTTTTCAGCCATCTCCCATCTCTGCAGAGATTAACAAACAGACATTAGTTTCCCACATTTCCATCATCTTCACATCTTCTGAATACCCTTTCCTGCCACCCCAATACTGTGCCCGCTGTGCCCCCAATACTATACTGCAGAAACAGTCACCCTGGAAATACTACTACCACACAGATAGTGCCCCCCTCAACAATTATTGGCACACAGTGCTCTAAAAAAATAACTGCCCCCAGACACTAATAGTATAAAGATAATGTCCCCCAAAAATTATTGTGCTAAGCTGATACTGTGGCAGGGTGCCCCCCAAAGTAACAGGGCTCCCCAAAATAGAAATAATTCTCTGCCAGAGCACACTTAGTAGTAATAATGCCCCTATAGTGCCCATACTAGTAATCATGTTCCTCATAGCCCCCCAGTATTAGCAAAGCTCCGCATAATACCTCCTAGTACTAATAATTCTCCCTACAATATGACAGTACATGAAATACCCCCGCTTAGTGCCCGCTGTTGAGCTAATGTCCCCATAATGTATGCCAGTATAAAATACCCCTATATAGTGCCCCAGTAAATGCCCTCATAGTGCTCCTCTCCCCCTTCCCCATAGTGTCCCTCATAATATGCCAGTAAAAAATGCCCCTTCTAAGTGCCACCATATGCCCCAATAGTGCTCCACTCCCCCATAGTGCCGCTCTCCCCTATAGTGCCTACCATAATGTGCCAGTAAAAAAATGCCCCCTTAGTGACACCAGATGCCATAATGCCCCCATAATGTGCCAATAAGAATAAAGGCCCCTTTAGAGCCCCCACTTCCCCTTAGTGCCCCCAAATAATGCCCCTATAGTGCCACCAGATGCCCCATAGTGCCATTCTCCCCTATAGTGCCCCCATAATATGTCAATAAAAAAAAGCCCCTTTAGACCCCCCAGATGCCCCCATAGTGCTCCTCTCCCCTATGGTGCCGCCCCATAATGTGCCAGTAAAAAATGCCCCTTCAAAGTGCCACCATATGCCCCAATAGTGCTCCACTCCTCCATAGTGCCGCCCTCCCCTATAGTGCCTCCCATAATGTGCCAGTAAAAAATGCCCCCTTAGTGCCACCAGATGCCATAATGCCCCCCATGTGCCAATAAGAAAAAAAGGCCCCTTTAGTACCCCCACTTCCCCATAGTGCCCCTAAATAATGCCCCATAGTGCCACCAGATGCCCCATAGTGCCGTTCTCCCCTATAGTGCCCCCCATAATGTGTCAAAAAAAGTCCCTTTACAGCCCCCATAGTGCTCCTCTCCCCCATGGTGCCGCCCAAATAATGCCCCTATAGTGCCACCAGATGCCCCATAGTGCCGTTCTCCCCTATAGTGCCCCCCATAATGTGTAAAAAAAAAAGCCTCTTTAGAGCCCCAATAGTGCTGCTCGCCTCCATGGTGTCCCCCAAATAATGCCCCTATAGTGCCACCAGATGCCCCCTAGTGCCGTTCTCCCCTATAGTGCCCCCCATAATGTGTAAAAAAAAAAAGCCCCTTTAGAGCCCCCATAGTGCTCCTCTCCCCCATGGTCCCCCCCCCATAATGTGCCAGTAAGAAGTGCCACCTAAAAAAAAAAGTACCACCAGATGCCCCATAGTGCCGTTCTCCCCTTTAGTGCCCCCATAGTGCCAGCTCCCCCCCTCCAAAAAAAACAAAACAAAAAAACCCAAAAAAAAAATACACTGATACTTACCTCCATCAGCAGCGATGCGATGCAGGCTCTTCCGGCCTGTGTCCCTGCTGTGTGCTGCCCGGCTCAGGCGCGTGATGATGACGTCATCGCGCCGCCTGAGCCGGCCTCTGATAGGCTGCAGGCATTAGTGCCTGCGGCCTATCAGAAGAACAGGGGAGGGACACACCTCTCCCTCCCCTGCCGCAGCACAGCACAGGCATCTGTATCACTGTCCTAAGGACGGCGATACAGATGGATTAGATATGGAGATGAGCGCTTCCACAATGGAAGCGCTCATCTCCTAGTACTCCCCAGTATGGCCAGACTTATTATGGGGCATCAGTATACAGTACAGAGAGGGAATATGAGGAGAAAACTACAACTCCCAGCATTGCCAAAATGTACTAGGGCATACATTGAAAATACATGGAGAGGGATACAATAGGACAGAAGAACTACAACTACCAGCATTACCAGACTGTACTAGGGCATACGTTTAAATTACATATAGAAGGATATAATAGGACAGAACCACAACTCCCAGCTTTTCTAGGATGTTATGGGTTATCCCAGAACACCACTAACCTCTCCTCCAGGCACCACACAGAAGCTCCGCCCCCTCACAGGGATATGCCACAGGTCTTTCACCAGGCCTCTGCACTGGTCACATGATGATGACATCACCAAAGGTCCTTTAGACTTCTGCTGCTCTGCTATTCCTTGGCTTCCTGCACTGGTCACATGGTTTCTGACATCACCAAAGGCCCTTCTCCACCTCTTACATTCTCAGGTAGCCATACAAGTGTAATTAGTGGGCGGGACCTATCCTCCACTGTTGGCCCCCTTCCCCCAGGTGCCCCATAGCAGCTGCGTGGTCTGCCTCTATTGGAGGTACGCCACTGGTCCAACAAAATAATAGAGTGTGTGACTTTTATTTTTTTGGTGGCGACTTTTTTTTGGGACAGGCAGTGTATGTATATATATTTCTAATATATACTGTACATATATGCATATGGGTATATATTCCTGTCAAGTGGGATATTTACACTGAACAAAAATATAAACGCAACACTTTTGGTTTTGCTCCCATTTTGCATGAGCTGAACTCAAAGATCTGAAACATTTTCTACACACACCAAAGACTTATTACTCTCAAATATTGTTCACAAATCTGTCTAAATCTGTGTTAGTGAGCACTTCTCCTTTGCCGAGATAATCCATCCCACCTCACAGGTGTGGCATATCAAGGTGCTGATTAGACAGCATGAATATTGCACAGGTGTGCCTTAGACTGCCCACAATAAAAGACCTCTCTGAAATGTGCAGTTTGATCACACAGCACAATGCCACAGATGTCACAACGTTTGAGGGAGCGTGCAATTGGCATGCTGACTGCAGGAATGTCTACCAGAGCTGTTGCCCGTGCAATGAATGTTCATTTCTCTACCATAAGCTGTCTCCAAAGGCAAGCTGTCTCCAACCGGCCTCACAACCCCAGATCACGTGTAACCAGGGCTTTTTTTCTCAGACAAAAGGTGGTGGAACTCACCCCCCCCTCCCCTGGCCACGCCCCTACCCACCCCTAGGACGGCCCCCTAAAACCGCCCCTTTAGAGAACAGGGATGCAAGTAAAACATTTTTTGGGGGGGGGGCAGGTCTGGCTGGCTCTGGGGCTGACTGTCTCTGGGGCTGGCTATAATTAAAAATATAAATACCTAAATAACAATAAAATATAAACATCATGGGTATCACCCCAACCGAAAATGCCCATACTATTAAAATAGAACAAAAAAATTGGAACTTGGTCTAGGGTCTTCACTCACAGAGGTCAGCAGGGAGACCATGACCAGTCTGTGGGCTATATAGCCCCATCTACAGCAAGTCATGATGCCTTGTGTGTTCTTAGGTGGCCGTGGCCTAAGAAGAACACATCACAAGTAGAGATGAGCGAACTTCTGTTTTAAGTTCGGCGTCTAAAGTTCGGCTTCCGGTTAGTGGAGGATCCCGATATGGATTCCGAATTCCGTTGTTGTCCGTGGTAGCGGAATCAATAATGGCCATTATTGATTCCGCTATCACAGACCACAACGGAATTCGGAATCCATATCGGGATCCTCCGCTAACCGGAAGCCGAACTTTAGACGCCGAACTTAAAACAGAAGTTCACTCATCTCTAATCACAAGGCATCATGACTTGCTGTATAGCCCACAGACTGGTCATGGTCTTTTGCGGCCCCATTCAAATGAATGGGTCTGTACCCGTTCCGCAAAATTGCAGAACGGGTACGGATCCGTTCATACGGCCGTCTGAATGGGCCCCCTTAAATGCAGGCAGTGGCCAAGGGCAGCCATGAAAATGTACCAAGGGCAGGCATAGCAGCATCCAACTAAGTGGCCTAGCACTCATCTTCTCTGTTCTCTGAGAAGATGAGCGCTAGGCCACTTAGTTGGATGCTGCTGTGCCTGCCCTTGGTACATTTTAATCATGGCTGCAGCCTGCTAGCTAGGCCCCCCTGCCTGCATTTAATGGATGCTGGATGCTGCTGTGCTGTGCCTGCCCATGCCCTTGGACCCCTTGGTACATTTTCATGGCTGACGTCACCACCTACCCAGTAACAGCTGTCTGGCTGAGTTGACTCTCCGTCTCCTGTCCAGGCGATGTCTCCTGCTGCTGCTCCTACTTCAGCGTCTTCAATCTGGGGCTCTGGGCCCTGGCTGAGGCCGGCTGACACACAGTCAGTCAGCTCACCTTTGCACTAGGACCTGCACTCCTGTCTCCTGCTTGAATGCTTCCCGCCGCCGCGGCACCGCTCGTCACGCCCCCGGGGCCGTGGCCTGCCCTGAGCTCATGTTGCTGTGCTGACAATGCTTGCTGAGGCACAGGGCAGTGCCAGTGGCGGCCGGGCTGCGCAGCCTACCTATCACAAGCAGCAGGCTGGGGATGGGCGGGACTACTCGGGCTGCAGGCGCGCCGCGTAATGGCGCAAGGCAGGTAAAGGAAAAAAAAATAAGTCATTCATTTTTTTCCTGCTTGCGGCGGCGGGCGGACGCCCATGAGGGGGGCGGGGCGAGTCAGAGAAAATAGGTGGCGGAACGCCGTTCCGGGGCGTTCCGCCAGAAAAAAAGGCCTGCGTGTAACCACACCAGCCCAGGACCTCCACATCAAGCATGTTCACCTCCATGATCGTCTGAAACCAGCCACCCGGACAGCTGCAGCAACAATCGTTTGTATAACCAAAGCATTTCTGCACAAACTGTCAGAAACCGTCTCAGGGAAGCTCATCTGCATGCTCGTCGTCCTCATCGGGGTCTAGACCTGACTGCAGTTCGTCGTTGTAACCGACTTGAGTGGGCAAATACTCACATTCGATGGCGTCTGGCATGTTGGAGAGGCGTTCTGTTCACGGATGAGTCCCGGTTTTCACTGTTCTGGGCAGATGGCAGACGTGTGGGTGAGCGGTTTGCTGACATCTAAATTGTGGATCGAGTGGCCCATGGTGGCGGTGGGGTTAGGGTATGGGCATGCGTATGTTATGGACAACGAACACAGGTGCATTTTATTGATGGCATTTTGAATGCACAGAGATACCGTGACAAGATCATTGTTGTGCCATTCATCCACGACCATCACCTCATGTTGCAGCATGATAATGCACGGCTCCATATTGCAAGGATCTGTACACAATTCCTGGAAGCTGAAAACATCCCAGTTCTTGCATGGCCATAACCCGACGGCGCTGCGCTCAGGAGGAAAGAGGGAAGTTGAGCCAAGAAGAGAATTATCCCCAGGACGACGAGCAACCACTGGAGACGAGCAATTTACCATTGGATAGATAAGTACCCTTCCCTACCCCTGAACCACCAATAGCATTTAACCCCTGCATTACCTTCCCTATCCTATACCACCAACGACCCAATATTAACCCCTTGAACCCTGCCATGCATTCCTTCATATACCCTGCCCTGCATTAACCCCTTATACCCTGAACCACCAATATATCATTAACCCTTGCCATAATATAATTTACCCCTGCTACATAGCCCACAGCTATCTCATTATACCCCTGTAACCCCTGCAATCTATCCTGCCTATTGTATTAACCCCTTCACAGCATTGTAACCCCTGCAGTGCCTACCCTGTATTACCCTGCCTATATCCCTTGCCTGCACCGTATTAACCCTTGCAGTGCCACTACCATATACCCTTGGAACCCTTTATACCCTGTAGGGAAAGTATAGAACCAGGAGGGTGGGCGCTGTTATTTACGTGTGTATGTAATGTGATGTATAGATAGTTTGTGGGGTGGAATTGTAATTGGGATTGTGTTGTGTTAGCGTAGTTTAGGTGTATTGTAGTGTGTTTACTGTATTGCAGTGTAAGTCTATATGTATATATATTTATAACCATTGATATAAATATATATATATATATAGATATAGTAGAATTTATAGACTGTAGATAATATGCAGTTTATAGTCTTTTGTGGTCGCCGCCGCAAGTCAACACACGTAGTTCAAGAAACAGGTAAAGCAACAAGGTAGTTGGTATTTATAGTATAAATAGGCGCCTATTTATGAATATTAATTATTAATATTAACCAAAATATTAAAAATTAATATTACCCTTTTAGTTAGCCTACATGTTTTTTTGCCGGATGGAAAAACGTGGTACACTAGGCTTTCCCATCCTGTAGAGTATGGCATCTGTTGTGTGCAGACCATATGACAAAAACCCACTTCTGTTATTTTCATTGTTCTGCTCCATTAGATGAGCAGAACAACAGAAATAAATAACGCTGGTGTGAACAGGGCCTAAGAGGTGGTTATGCAGGGGACCATTACTGGTCTAACATCAGGCAATTATAGCCAAGTAATAAAGTCTAGTCCAATATAGTGGATCTTCCCTGTACTTTACCACTTGGCTATAATAGCCTGCTGTGCCACATACATCGCATGCTGCGCCACATGCATGCGTGTGATGTATACATGTTTGTGATGTATGTAGTACAGTGTGTGATGTGATGTATACATGTGTGTGATGTATGTAGTGCAGTGTGTGATGTATACATGTGTGTGATGCATTTAGTACAGTGCAGAGGCGTAGCTAGAACTGACTGGGCCCCACAGCACATTTTTGTGCAGGGTCCCTCCCCAACTTAATGGACGCACTCATACAGGCACTCACCACATACATGGACGCACTTATACAGGCACTCACCACATACATGGACGCACTCATACATGCACTCACCACATACATGGATGCACTCATACACGCATTTACCACATACATGGACGTACTAATACACGCACTCACCACATACATGGATGCATTCATACACGAACTCACCACATACATGGATGCACTCATAACATACATGGACAGACTCACATACGCACTCACCACATATATGGACATACACTGCTCTCAGCCCTCTAGCACGGCACCATGCCTCAGATCCCAAAACAGAGACACTTTGCTGCTGATCCCAGCTGTCTTTTAAGGACAGCTAGGTGTTGTCAAAACCCGGATCGGCACTTAAAATCCAGTCCGGTGTTTGACCCCATCTGGCTGCAAATCAGCTCAGCAGCACACACTGGGAGGAAAATACCTGTCCTCCCAGACCATACCCTTCACTGTGTCACATACCCCCCCTTTGTTCAACCCTGAGCGGGTGAACACTCGCCAGACAATGTACTTGGGACAGGGCATCCGTGTTTCCCTGTAACCTGCCTGCCCTGTGTTCCACTGTAAATTTAAAGTTCTGTAGGGAAAGGAACCATCGGGTGACCCGGGCATTTCTATCTTTGGCCTGGCTCATCCACTTGAGAGTGGAGTGGTCGGTCACCAAGTGGAATTTTCTCCCCAACAAATAATAGCGGAGAGACTCGAGTGCCCACTTGATAGCCAGGCACTCTCTCTCCACTATACTGTACCTGGTCTCGGCTGGGGTGAGCTTATGGCTGAGGAAGACAACGGGATGCTCCTCCCCGTTGACTTCCTGGGACAGTACAGCACCGAGGCCTACTTCAGAGGCATCCGTCTGTACTATAAATTCCCTCTTGAAGTCGGGCGTCGCCAAAACCAGGGAACCCACACAGGGCCGACTTCAAAGCGGAGAATGCCTCTTCGGCCTGATCATCCCAGCGAACCATTACGGACTTATGTCCCTTCAAGAGTCCTGTCAATGGCGCGGCTATCATAGCAAAGTGGGGGACGAACCTCATGTAATAGTCCACCATCCCCAGGAATGACTTTACATGCCTAGAGGTGACAGGTTGGGGCCAATTCTGTATCACCTCTATTTTGTTTACAATGACATACCTTAGGTATTTAGTCTCCTTTAACCCTATTGCACATTTCTTTGGGTTAGCTGTTAGTCCAGCCTTCCGAAGGGAGTCCACTACGGCCTGTACTTTGGGCAGGTGACTTTCCCAGTCGGTAGTGTGTATGACAATATCATCCAGGTAAGCCGAGGCATACCGACGATGTGGACGAAGCACAATGTCCATTAAACGTTGAAAAGTGTGTGGGGGGGGGGCGCCATGCAGACCAAAGGGTAACACCTTATACTGATACAGCCCCTCAGTCGTGATGAAGGCAGTTTTCTCTTTGGCAGCCTCCATTAAGGGCACCTGCCAGTACCCTTTTGTGAGGTCCCAAACAGAAAAATACCATGCTTGTCCTAACTTCTCGATTAGCTCATCCACCCGGGGCATGGGATATGCATCGAATTTAGATATTGCGTTCAGCTTACGTCCTGTCCGGCTTGGGTATTAATACTATAGGACTGCCTGAATCACTTTTAGACCCCTCGATGACATCTAGCCGCAGCATTAGCTGCACTTCCTCCGAAATGGCTTGCTGCCGAGCCTCGGGTACCCGGTATGGCTTTAACCCGACTTTTGCCTGGGGCTCAGTGACAATGTCATGTCGGATTGCGGAAGTGCGTGCAGGGAGGTCCAAGAACACATCTGTGTTCCGACTAATGAACTCACTGGCCTCCTGAGCCTGTTTAGAGGAGAGGCTGTCAGCAATTTTTACTGTGGCAACCGCTTCCCTTGCATCAGAGAGAGGGGCCGGAACTTCTTCAGCTAGAAAACCCTGCCGCGGGCTGTCTTCAGTACAGGTCTCCCTATCTTTCCAAGGTTTTAGTAAATTAACATGGTAAACCTGCTTCGGCTTTCACCGCCCTGGCTGGTGTACCTTGTAATTTACCTCTCCAACTTTCTTGAGTAACTCGTAGGGCCCCTGCCACCTGGCCAGGAACTTACTGTTCAGGGTCGGTACCAGAACCAAAACCTGATCACCCGGGTTAAAGATCCGGACCCAGGCTTGCCGATTATAGATCAGACTTTGTGCTTGCTGAGCTGCCTCCATATGCTCTCTAGCAAGAGGTAACACTGTCTCAATCCTTTCTTGCATCTGGGTAATGTACTCAAGAACACTTTTGTGCGGCTTAGGTTGCTGTTCCCACGTCTATTTGTCTACTGCCAACAAACCACAAGGATGTCTGCCATATAGCAATTCGAAGGGCGAGAACCCAGTAGTGGCCTGGGGTACCTCTCGCACAGCGAACATGAGATAGGGCAGAAGAAGGTCCCAGTCCTTCCCATCTTTAGACACCACCCTTTTTACACATGGTTTTTAATGTTTTGTTAAACCTCTCTACCAGACTGTCCGTTTGCGGATGATACACGGACATCTGTAACTGTTTGATATGCAGCAACTTACAGAGCTCCCTCATGAACTTGGACATAAAAGGGGTCCCCTGGTCAGTCAGAACCTCTTTAGGTAGTCCCACTCGGGAGAACATCTCCATTAGCTCCTTAGCTATAAGTTTAGCCGATGTATGTCACAGTGGCACTGCCTCCGGGTACCGAGTGAGTAGTCTAGGACAACCAAGATGTGTTGGTGTCCTCTAGCGGACTTCGATACTGGGCTTTCGAGGTCCATAGCGATTTGCTCAAACGGTACCTCGATGATCGGGAGACGTACCAAGAGACTGCGGAAAAGCTGCTGGGGGCTAGTTGCCTGGCAGGTCGGGCAAGACTTACAGAATTCATCCACCTCCCTAAACACACACTGGGCCAGTAAAACCGTTGTAGTATCCGGTCGTGTGTTTTCTGGATTCCCAGATGACCCCCAAGAACATGTTGGTGGGCTAACTCTAACACGAGTTTGCGATAAGCCTGGGGCACTACCAAATGCATAATAGGTTCACCCCGCAGCTGGTTTACCCGATACAACATATCCTGATGAACCACAAAACGGGAGAACACCGACTGTCCCAGCTTGTTGTGGTTTACCATCTATCATTAATACATTTTAGCAGGCTCGGGAAGGTTGGGTCCCGGTGTTGTGCAGTACCAAAATTATCCCCGGAGACATTGAGGTCTGCCAGCTCAGGCCCCGGCGGCAAGTCCTCCACGTCTCTCACCAGTACACTCAGTGGGGTTGTCTCCCCCTCTTCCACCGAAGTGGCAGTCCCCCCTACCAATGGCCTTTCGGCCTTCGGTTCCCAGGGTTCTGGCCTTCTTCCAGAGCAAAGCCACTCTGCTGGGGTTACCCCTGTCTCACGGACACCAGTCACCCTCGTAGCAGGCCACAGTGCCTGAAAACCCGGTCTCTCCCGATTATAAGTCTCTCCCGATTATAAGTTTGTAGTGTAAGTTTGTGGCAACTGCCACTTTGTGAGTCCACCTGCCGGCCCCCGTGGTTAGAGACACCAGGGCGGTGGGATAGTCTCCATGAATGCACATGACCCCGACTTTCCGGCCAGTATACTCAGCGGACCGTACCAGGGGAGCCCTTTCTAGGGTCACCAGACTGCCTGAGTCCAGCAGGGCCTCCACTGCAGTGTTTCCCACTTCCACCTGGCACATGTGATCTAGAGTCTCTGGGGTACCTGTTGCATATACCTTCTTGGCATGTAGCGACTGATGGTAGCCATAGTTAGTGTCCATGGGCTCAACCCGATAGGGACAGACAGCCCTTACATGGCCAGGCTCCTGACACCGCCAGCAGACTATCGGAGCCAGGTCCTCTGTGGGTACATCCTGGGCGGGTTTTATTGGCTCAAACCTCCGTGCCTGGGGTAGAGATTTCCATGGTTTGACTGGCCCCTTCCCGAAATAACCCCTTTTAGATTCCTGGTAGCATCATAGCGTTCCACCAGGTCCACCATCTCAAGGGCATTGCCAGGAGACACCTGGCCGATCCAGAGAGGGGGTGGCAAAGCCCTCCAGAACATATCGGCTAACAGACGGTCCAGCATAGCAGTGGGGCTCAGCACGTCAGGCTGTAGTCACTTTTGCAAGAGGTGAAGCAAGTTATAATACTGGGGTCTCGCAGGCTCAGCCGTGTTGAACCCCCACTGATGCACCCACTGGGCCCGGACCAACACATTCACCCCCAGTCTTGCCAAAATCTCACCCTTGACTTTCTGGCAGTTGGCTGGGAATCGGATGTTAGAAACAGAGCGACGACCTCAGCCCACTGATCTCAGGCCACCTTCTCGTACAACGCCAGGTAGGTTTCGACGTCCGCTTTCCGGACATCATGGACACTCTGGGACGCTCCTGCCATCTGTAAAGCCATCACGTGTTGTAACAGCAGCTGGTTTATTTCTTGCAGATATTGGTTAGCCTCCACGAGAGCTTTCACTACAGCCTCCATTTTGTCATGTGACACAGGCTTGAATTTAGCTGGTTTAATCCAGGACATCCAGCCGTACCCGAAAACAAAAATATTTCAGCGTTTACGCCAGCCTCTCTGCGCTTGCCCGCATCCTCCTCCAATTGTAGGGATTCGCTCTGATAGGCAGGGTAAGCGGACGCAGAACAGAGGCAAAAAAACTGTTTGTAAAGCAAAGCTTCAGTCAAAGGCAAAAACAAAGCAACATTTTTCAGTCTTAGTGTTAGTTCACACAAAGGAAAGTCCACAGAACAAAAAAAATCACCTTGTTGGCGGTACAATCTCCAGTGATCCACAACAGGCTTTAGGAGGCCTGTTTCCCCAGCGTGTGGCTCTCAGTCCTCTAGCACGGCACCATGCTTCCGACACTTTGCTGCTGAGCCCAGCTGTCTTTTAAGGACAGCTAGGTGTTGTCAAAACCCGGACCGGCACTTGAAATCCAGTCTGGTGTTTGACCCCACCTGGCTGCAAATCAGCCCAGCAGCACATACTGGGAGGAAAATACCTGTCCTTCCAGACCATACCCTTCACTGTGTCACAATATATATATATATATATATATATATATATAACAACACTAATTCCAACAGGTGTGAACAGCACAGCAGTAATCTGATAGCGGGTGCCAGCGGCTGATGAAGTGATTAAAGACTTCCAAATAACAATAATCCAAGAGAATCCACGGCGCTTCCTTGCGTAAAAGTGTGTAATTTATTCACCAAATAACAACTTTTCGTTCGCACAATGGAACCTTTTTCAAGCAGTGATACAAAAAGGGGAGTGCACATAGTGTATATATAGCATGTTGCAAATCAATTAATCAATAACATCATTAAGTATAAAACATGTAAAATTCATAAATTCATGTGTCAAAATCCAAAAAAGCATGATTCAAAAACAAGTGAGACATATGTGCAATATGTACGTGACAGCAATATATATCCCAACAGTAGTGTTTATACATAAGGGCTTGCCTCCTCAGCACTCCCTCAGTGCGCCTGCGCCGATGACGTCACCGAAAGAGAAGACGTCATCGGCGCAGGCGCACTGAGGAGGCGAGCGTCCTTCTCTCAGAGCGCCTGCGCCGAATGAAGACAGGCGCAGGATTTGAATTGCAGACAGGGCCAGTCAGAGGACGAGCGGGTTCGCTGGCCCTGTCAATCAACATGAGGAGGGGGCGTCTTTATGAGAGGAGGATGCGGCTGCTACCAGCAAGTAGCCGCCCTACTTGCTGGTAGAGAGGTAATTTACATATTATAAAAGTCCGTTTTTTGATTAAACTACTGAACGAAAATGAGTAAGAGCATTATAGATTGATATAGCGCAGTATAAGGAATTTAAGTAGCCAAAAAAAAAAAAATGACTTTAGTGGGGTGACAGAAGCCCTTTAATACCAGGGTGATTGCATACAAACATGATTAAAAGCAATAGTTGAACGTTTGTGACCTGATGAAGATCCGAGCGACACATGGAGATCTGGAGTGGTGCCTGGACAACTGTGCCTGCGCAACGCTGTTGCGCATACATCAATAGTATAGATAGTCTTTTATGAACACATGTATCACCTGATCTCCAAATCAGCTGATCTAAAGGTCAGGTGACCGGAGTGTTGAAATCACATGCGGACTGTTTGTAAGTGTTGCTCCGGAGACAATCACACGTTGTAATTGTTTCTACGGAGACAATCACGTGTCTCAGGTCCTGCAGTTTCTAGGTAAAACTATCGCAGGATCTGTGTCTTTACTCACTTTTTAGGAGGATAAAGCCAACTTCATAAAAATAAAGCAATCTTCCATCGCCCCAAGTTAGTGACGTCTGTCCACAACCGCAAATTCCCGGACAACGGAGAGAAATCTCAATAGGAAGTGATACATGTCGACAAGCATAAGAAGCAGATTACAATTCTGCATTAAAGGGGTCCTCAACATCTGCAGACATCGCTAAACGTCATCAGTTGTATCAGTAGGCAGCTCAGGCCATACCGCACTTGTCCCCAAGTGCAAGCATCGTCGTGCCCGCCAACCCCCAAAAAACAGCCGAGCAAACCTGTAATGAAGACCGGATTTGCCCCCATATATATCGCCTCAAACGATGTTCAAAGAGAATATCGGGTGACCTCATCTCAAACTGTCCAAAGGGGATTATTGAAGGTACGCAAGGCTTCCATTCCTAGGAGCTCCAGCCTACTTCATATACATCCCACTTATTACTATAGTAATAATCTGCAACTCATCCCAGTCGGAACCAGGTACAAACCGTACCAAACTAGGTCCAAGAGTTCCAGGTGAGGAAAGAACACATATAGCAAAAGCAGTGGTATCATGTGTACAATCTCATCCATTGTACACAATTATTGATATATTTCTATTCGACAATTATCCAGCATCTTCATGTGTGGCAGGGATCCGAATCATTACCTCTTGTCCTCCAAACGTTCAACTGTGCATAATCTGCAGGTTAAAACAAAGGAAACCATTTAGAAAATATAAATAGCACCCCACATATAACTCACAAGTCAACATAACAGGACAAGGGTAACATCCAGAGGACAGCAGCCATCTAAGTACATATCCAAGGTCTGAACTCAACATTCAACTCTATCGGTTTTAAGGTATTTAGTTTCATAATCCAAAGGATTTTTCTCTTTTTTAGCAATAGGCCTCTATTCCCACCTCTTCGTGATAATGGGACATGGTCAATAAGCATCCATTTAATATCTCTCTCACTATGGCCCATTTATGTACAATGTTTAGACACCGGTAAATCCATCCACTTTTTGCGGATGGTATAGCGGTGATAGTTAAAGCGTGTCTTGAAGTCCAATGTTGTTTCTCCTACATATAGTAGCGAACAGGGGCAGCACAACACATATATCACAAAGGATGAATTACATGTCAAATAGAAGTTGATTCTACAGTCAGGGCCGGTGCTACAATAAGGCAGACCAAGCGGCTGCCTTAGGGCGCACTCTGGGGAAGGGCGGAAAAATGAACCTTCTTGTGTTTAAGAATGTGTTTAAATTTTTTTTTACAAAAACAACAATCAGAAATGGAGGGGGGGGGGATGTTGACCGTGACATGATGGGAGTCTGTAGTCTGTGACATGGGGATAGGGCCAGGGCTGGCCAGGGGGGGAGGTGATGTGCCATGGGGAGGGAGAAACGTGACACAATAGGGGGTAATGATGTGATCATGATGTGACACGAAAGGGGTGATGTGACATGGTTTGGAGGGGGAGAAATGTGACATGGATGGAGGGGGAGAAATGTGACATGGAGTGCTGATGTGACATAGGTGATTTGACATGGAGGGGGAAAATGTGACATTGAGGCTTTGAGGGGGCGAAATGTGACATGGAGGGGGAGATATCTGACATGGGGGGGAGATGTGACACGGGGGTGATGTGACAGAGGGGATTATGTAAAAAGGAGGGGGAGAAATGTGACATGGAGGGGGGAAATGTGACATGGAGGGCTGATGTGACATAGGGGGTGATTTGACATGGAGGGGGAGAAATGTGACATGGGGGCATGATTGCTTACATGGGGGCTAATGGCTGACATGGGGGGATTAATGGCTGACATGGGGGGATTAATGGCTGACATGGGGGATTAATAGCTGACATGGGGAGCTCATGGATGGGGGCTGATGTCTGACATTGGGTTCTGATCTGAGGTCTGATTAACATTGGGGGTCTGATTGGGGCTGTGAGCTGAGGTCTGATGAACATTGGGGGTCTGATTGCTGGTCTGACCTGAGGTGTAATGGAAAATATGTTTTTATTATCCTCCTATTATTGTCTGAAGCACAGAGAAGATACCAGGACCAGAGGAGAAGCCAGCTGCTCTGCAGACGGGACTAGGGCCAGGTGAGCTGCGAGGGGGGGCGCCAAAATGTAGCTTTGCTTGTGTTGGCAAAAATCCTTGCACCGGCCCTGTCTACAGTCAGGTCCATAAATATTGGGACATCATACGCAATTCTAAGATTTTTGGCTCTATACACCACCACAATGGATTTGAAATTAAACAAACTAGATGTGCTTTAACTGCAGACTGTCAGCTTTAATTTGAGGTTATTTACATCCAAATCAGGTGAACGGTGTAGGAATTACAACAGTTTGCATATGTGCCTCCCACTTGTTAAGGGACCAAATGTAATAGGACAATTGGCTTCTCAGCTGTTCCATGGCCAGGTGTGTGTTATTCCCTCATTATCCCAATTACAATGAGCAGATAAAAGGTCCATTTCAAGTGTGCTATTTGTATTTGGAATCTGTTGCTGTCAACTCTCAAGATGAGATCCAAAGAGCTGTCACTATCAGTGAAGCAAGCCATCATTAGGCTGAAGAAAAAAAATAAAATAAAAAATCTGAGAGATAAAAACATTTGGCGTGGCCAAAACAACTGTTTGGAACATTCTTAAAAAGAAGGAACGCACCGGTGAGCTCAGCAACACCAAAAGACCCGGTTGACCACAGAAAACAACTGTGGTGGATGACCGAAGAATTTTTTCCCTGGTGAAGAAAACACCGTTCACAACAGTTGGCCAGATCAAGAACACTCTCCAGGAGGTAGGTGTATATGTGTCAAAGTCAACAATCAAGAGAAGACTTCACCAGAGTGAATACAAAGGGTTCACCACAAGATGTAAACCATTGGTGAGCCTCAGAAACAGGAAGGCCAGATTAGAGTTTGCCAAACGACATCTAAAAAAGCCTTCACAGTTCTGGAACAACATCCTATGGACAGATGAGACCAAGAGCAACTTGTACCAGAGTAATGGGAAGAGAATGGTATGGAGAAGGAAAGGAACTGCTCATGATCCTAAGCATATCACCTCATCAGTGAAGCATGGTGGTGGTAGTGTCATGGCGTGGGCATGTATGGCTGCCAATGGAACTGGTTCTCTTGTATTTATTGATGATGTGACTGCTGACAAAAGCAACAGAATGAATTCTGAAGTGTTTCGGGCAATACTATCTGCTCATATTCAGCCAAATGCTTCAGAGCTCATTGGACGGCACTTCACAGTGCAGATGGACAACGACCCAACGCAAACTGCAAAAGCAACCAAAGTATTTTTTAAGGAAAAGAAGTGGAATGTTATGCAGTGGTCAAGTCAATCACCTGACCTGAATCCGATTGAGCATGAATTTCACTTACTGAAGTCAAAACTGAAGGGAAAATGCCCCAAGAACAAGCAGGAACTGAAGACAGTTGCAGTAGAGGCCTGGCAGAGCATCACCAAGGATTACACCCAGCGTCTGGTGATGCCTATGCGTTCCAGACTTCAGGCTGTAATTGACTGCAAAGGATTTGCAACCAAGTATTAAAAAGTGAAAGTTAGATTTATGATTATTATTCTGTCCCATTACTTTTGGTCCCTTAACAAGTGGGAGGCACATATGCAAACTGTTGTAATTTCTACACCGTTCACCTGATTTGGATGTAAATACCCTCAAATTAAAGCTGACAGACTGCAGTTAAAGCACATCTAGTTTATTTCATTTCAAATCCATTGTGGTGGTGTATAGAGCCAAACATCTTAGAATTGTGTTGATGTCACAATATTTATGGACCTGACTGTACATGTAACCTTTGTTGGATGTGTGAAGCTGCCGCCCTTCTGAATCTGTTTGCAGTTGATGCAGTTTAGGCATGGAAAACATCCCTTCTTAGATGTTTTTAAGAAGGTCTGTCCCACTTTTTTAATGGGGCCTACATCCGCATTGACTAATCTGTCCTTTAGATTCCTAGGTCGCCTGTAGGACATCAGGGGTGCACTTTTAAACTCCTCCACATCACCAAAGGGGCTAGTATTTATTAATGATACTCCTAATCTGATAGCTGTCCTCCGTGTACATAGTCACCAGAGGGATTCTATTGGTTCTATGTGCCTTATTTCTGTTGGTAGTCAGCAGTTGCTCCCTGCTCACTTCTACCACTTTTTTCATCTGTGTATCAAGACTCCTTCCTAGGTACCCTCGTTGTTTAAAAGGCATCCCTCATGTTGGTCAAGGTTTGTTTCAAATGTATCAGGCTACTTATATACACTCACCTAAAGAATTATTAGGAACACCTGTTCTATTTCTCATTAATGCAATTATCTAGTCAACCAATCACATGGCAGTTGCTTCAATGCATTTAGGGGTGTGGTCCTGGTCAAGACAATCTCCTGAACTCCAAACTGAATGTCAGAATGGGAAAGAAAGGTGATTTAAGCAATTTTAAGCGTGGCATGGTTGTTGGTGCCAGACGGGCCGGTCTGAGTATTTCACAATCTGCTCAGTTACTGGGATTTTCACGCACAACCATTTCTAGGGTTTACAAAGAATGGTGTGAAAAGGGAAAAACATCCAGTATGCGGCAGCCCTGTGGGCAAAAATGCCTTGTGGATGCTAGAGGTCAGAGGAGAATGGGCCGACTGATTCAAGCTGATAGAAGAGCAACGTTGACTGAAATAACCACTCATTACAACCGAGGTATGCAGCAAAGCATTTGTGAAGCCACAACGCGCACAACCTTGAGGCGGATGGGCTACAACAGCAGAAGACCCCACCGGATACCACTCATCTCCACTACAAATAGGAAAAAGATGCTACAATTTGCACAAGCTAACCAAAATTGGACTGTTGAAGACTGGAAAAATGTTGCCTGGTCTGATGAATCTCGATTTCTGTTGAGACATTCAAATGGTAGAGTCTGAATTTGGCGTAAACAGAATGAGAACATGAATCCATCATGGCTTGTTACCACTGTGCAGGCTGGTGGTGGTGGTGTAATGGTGTGGGGGATGTTTTCTGGGAACACTTTAGGCCCCTTAGTGCCAATTGGGCATCGTTTAAATGCCACGGGCTACCTGAGCATTGTTTCTGACCATGTCCATCTCTTTATGACCACCATGTACCCATCCTCTGATGGCTACTTCCAGCAGGATAATGCACCATGTCACAAAGCTTGAATTATTTTCAAATTGGTTTCTTGAACATGACAATGAGTTCACTGTACTAAAATGGCCCCCACAGTCACCAGATCTCAACCCAATAGAGCATCTTTGGGATGTGGTGGAACGGGAGCTTCTTGCCCTGGATGTGCATCCCTCAAATCTCCATCAACTGCAAGATGCTATCCTATCAATATGGGCCAACATTTCTAAAGAATGCTATCAGCACCTTGTTGAATCAATGCCACGCAGAATTAAGGCAGTTCTGAAGGCATGAATATGCACAAAGAAAAGTCCAGCTCAACCCAATTATCCAAACACCTGCGTGCACGGAAAAGGCTGGTGAGCCTGTATATCCTTGATATGAAAACACAATGAAATTCCAGCACTCACGATTTTGGTAGCTAAAATCTTCGTCTTTTATTCAGGCAGTAGACAATTTAGACAGGACATCCACCCACAAGTGTAGCAACTTTGACGCGTTTCGAACAGTAGTTCTTAGTCGTAACAATGAGCAGTGTTTCCTCTGGTAGTTTTATGCTGGTTTGTAGAGTAATTACTCCCCCCCCCCCACCTGCAGGGCGGGGGAGCAGAGGAGGCAAAGCACACTTTAACCTCTTATTTTCCAGATGAAGCACTGCTCATGTGTCTTACAATATACATAGATAATTTATGCATCCACATATAGTCATCAGTTTATTAATTAAATCAAACGTGAAATGTAACATAAATAAAAACAGTATACATATTAAAATTATGATAGAATATCAACTGTCATGATAACAATAGAACACCACATTAGTTATATATAACAGCATTTTTGCATGGATCCATATGTGATAGTGTTATACTGCTATATCTGACATAGGCCCTTTTTCCCCCGCTAGTACTCTTAATTACAGTGTAAAAGGAGATATGGTGGAAAGAGATCCTTGATCAATAGAAATACATGAGCTCTTTTTTCATATTTAGGCCATTTGGATGCCTGGTGTTCAATTTAAAAATCCAGAAGGCTTCTCTTAATCTCACCAAACGTTTAAAATCTCCTCCTCTACTAGGTAGTCTCACTTGTTCTATTGCATAAGCTTTGAAATTGCGCACTTGGCTTTCATGTTTGCAAATAAAGTGTTTGGCCGCATTAGATGTGTTCACACTGTGCGGATTTTTTATGTAGTTGAGATGCTCCAAAATTCGAACTTTGAACTTTCTGGTGGTGCAACCCACATACATCATGTCACAGGCTACACATTTTATAATGTATATCACCCCCATTGAATTACAATTAATATATGATTTAATTGGGTAGATATGGGAATTATTGGCATCGTGGAAGGTTTTTGTATTCACTACATATGTGCAGGTGCGGCAGCGCAAGCCTCCGCATCTGGTAAAACCTTTATAGATGAGCCATGGATCCCGTTTATGTTTAACCCTTTGTGTATACATAGATGGAGACAAATCATTTCCTATAGTTCTTGGCCGTCTTGACACAATTCTGCAACCTTGTTTCAACATACAGTGCAATATTTCGTCATCATAGAGGATAGGTAAATATCTCTTAATAATTTGTTTGATTTTTTCGAATTGTTTGCTGTATGTTAAAACAAGTGTGGGTAGATTTTCATTGTCATTTTTATCCGATCCTACAATTCCAGATTTCTGTTTGAAAATATTTTTCTCACGGGTTGAAAAGAGTAATTCTTTCCTATTTTTACTTTTTGTTATAGCTAGACCTCTGGATATCATCCATTTGGGGTATGCTCTCTGTTTTAATCTATCTGCAATAATTTGGGCTTCTATTTCAAAAGCCGCTGCAGTACTGCAGTTTCTGTAGGCACGTGTGAACTCTCCCACAGGGATTGATTTTATTGTGTGAGTAGGGTGGTGGCTATTTGCCCGTAATAGTGTATTCCCTGTTATTTCCTTGCGATAGGTTTTAGTTTGGATAGTCTGGCCAGGTTTTCCCGAAAGTGTAAGATCAAGGAAATTGATACTTTGTGGATGCTCCATATGTGTAAATTTTAAGTTATATGTATTATTTTCAAGGTATTGCATGAAGTGTTGTATGGCAGGCACATCGCCACTCCATATGAGGAGCATATCGTCGATGTACCTGCCATACCACACCACATGTTCCATGAAAGGATTTTTCACATTATAAACATATGCTTCTTCCCAATAAGACATTGTCAAATTGGCCAGGGAGGGTGAGTACTTCGCACCCATTGATACGCCAGAGATCTGTACATAGTATATGGAATTAAACGAGAAATAATTGTGAGACATCAGGAATTGAGTGACGGATAGGATATAATCTATAAAATCCTCAGAAAAGTTACTGTATTTATGCAGGTGAAATTCAAGTGCTAGCATTGCCACATGATGTGGTATCTGAAGGCAAAAGGGGGTCCAACACCGTATTAGTATGGTGTTCCTAATAATTCTTTAGGTGAGTGTGTATATATATATATATATATATATACACACACACACATATTACACACACATGAACATACAAGTAGTTATACACCTATTTCTACACACAGACACCTTTCCTGTAGACAGCTGATGTCTGGTCCTCACAGGCAGCCTGGAGACAGGGCCGTCTTTTCGAATGGGCACGCTGGGCAGTTGCCCGGGGGCCCCACTTGCCTGGGGGCCCGCCTGCCCAGTGAACCCACCAGCCAACTTCCCAACCGTCATTTAGCAGCGTTGCCGCCAGGGCCGTCTTTACCAAGGGGCAAAAGGGGCAGCTGCCCTGGGCCCAGTTGCTCCTGGGGGGGCCCAAGGCAGCTGCCTCTTGAGCCCTGCTAGCTACTGCCCCGGGTGTCAGGCTGTCGGCTACACAGGCATCATGATCGTACTGTGTTAATGATCTTAATTCTAGGACCTTAATGAGTTTTGATCTAGGACCTTAATGACATCATTACCATGTGACCAGTAACCTAGCAATTACTGGTCACATGGCTATGAAGTCATCACAGGTCCTATCAGGAGTGTTGCAGAAGTTAGGGCTCTTTCACACCTGCGTTATTGTCTTCCGGCATAGAGTTCCGTCGTCGGGGCTCTATGCCGGAAGAATCCTGATCAGGATTATCCTAATGCATTCTGAATGGAGAGTAATCCGTTCAGGATGCATCAGGATGTCTTCAGTTCCGGTACGGAACGTTTGTTGGCCGGAGAAAATACCGCAGCATGCTGCGCTTTTTGCTCCGGCCAAAAATCCGGAACACTTGCCGCAAGGCCGGATCCGGAATTAATGCCCATTGGAAGGCATTGATCCGGATCCGGCCTTAAGCTAAACGTCGTTTCGGCGCATTGCCGGAGCCGACATTTAACTTTTTCAGAGTGGTTACCATGGCTGCCGGGACGCTAAAGTCCTGACAGCCATGGTAAGTGTAGCGGGGAGCGGGGGAGCAGTGTACTTACCGTCCGTGCGGCTCCCCGGGCGCTCCAGAGTGACGTCAGGGCGCCCCAAGCGCATGGATCACGTGATCGCATGGATCACGTCATCCATGCGCATGGGGCGCTCTGACGTCATTCTGGAGCGCCCGGGGAGCCGCACGGACTGTAAGTATACCGCTCCCCCGCTCCCCGCTCCTACTATGGCAACCAGGACTTTAATAGCGTCCTGGGTGCCATAGTAACACTGAAAGCATTTGGAAGACGGTTCCGTCTTCAAATGCTTTCAGTACACTTGCGTTTTTCCGGATCCGGAGTGTAATTCCGGCAAGTGGAGTACACGCCGGATCCGGACAACGCAAGTGTGAAAGAGGCCTTAACTGTGGAGCTTTTCTGTGTAAAGATTACATCAGAAAAAGGTGACATGGGGTTGTTATTTTAATATACTGTAAACTACTGTATAGTGGGGTGCTGTGTACTGTGTGGGGGGCTGTATACTGTGTGGGGGCCTGTATACTGTGTGGTGGGCTGTATATTGTGTGGTGGGCTATATATTGTGTAATGGGCTGTATATTGTGTGGTGGGCTGTATACTGTGTGGGGGGGGGGGGTGGCCTGTATACTGTGTGGGGGCCTGTATAGTGTGGGGGGCCTGTATAGTGTGGGGGGGGGGCTGTATAGTGGGGGGAGTGCTATACTGCTGTACTGTATAGTGTGGGGGGCTGTATACTGTGGGTGCGGTATAGTGTAGAGTGCTGTACTGTATAGTGTGGGGGGCTGTATCGTGTATAGTTTGGGGTGCTGTATACAGTGAGGTGCTGTATAGTGTGGGGGTCTATACTGCTCTACTATATACTGTGGGGTACTGTATAGTGTGGGGTGCTAAACTGCATACTGTGTGGTGCTGTATACTATAGGGTGCTATACTGCATACTGTGTGGTGCTGTATACTATAGGGTGCTATACTGCATACTGTGTGGTGCTGTATACTATAGGGTGCTATACTGCATACTGTGTGGTGCTGTATACTATAGGGTGCTATACTGCATACTGTGTGGTGCTGTATACTATAGGGTGCTATACTGCATACTGTGTGGTGCTGTATACTATAGGGTGCTATACTGCATACTGTGTGGTGCTGTATACTATAGGGTGCTATACTGCATACTGTGTGGTGCTGTATACTATAGGGTGCTATACTGCATACTGTGTGGTGCTGTATACTATAGGGTGCTATACTGCATACTGTGTGGTGCTGTATACTATAGGGTGCTATACTGCATACTGTGTGGTGCTGTATACTATAGGGTGCTATACTGCATACTGTGTGGTGCTGTATACTATAGGGTGCTATACTGCATACTGTGTGGTGCTGTATACTATAGGGTGCTATACTGCATACTGTGTGGTGCTGTATACTATAGGGTGCTATACTGCATACTGTGGGGTGCTGTATACTATAGGGTGCTATACTGCATACTGTGTGGTGCTGTATACTATAGGGTGCTATACTGCATACTGTGTGGTGCTGTATACTATAGGGTGCTATACTGCATACTGTGTGGTGCTGTATACTATAGGGTGCTATACTGCATACTGTGTGGTGCTGTATACTATAGGGTGCTATACTGCATACTGTGTGGTGCTGTATACTATAGGGTGCTATACTGCATACTGTGTGGTGCTGTATACTATAGGGTGCTATACTGCATACTGTGTGGTGCTGTATACTATAGGGTGCTATACTGCATACTGTGTGGTGCTGTATACTATAGGGTGCTATACTGCATACTGTGTGGTGCTGTATACTATAGGGTGCTATACTGCATACTGTGTGGTGCTGTATACTATAGAGTGCTATACTGCATACTGTGGGGTACTGTATACTATAGGGTGCTATACTGCATACTGTGTGGTGCTGTATACTATAGGGTGCTATACTGCATACTGTGTGGTGCTGTATACTATAGGGTGCTATACTGCATACTGTGTGGTGCTGTATACTATAGGGTGCTATACTGCATACTGTGTGGTGCTGTATACTATAGGATGCTATACTGCATACTGTGTGGTGCTGTATACTATAGGGTGCTATACTGCATACTGTGTGGTGCTGTATACTATAGGGTGCTATACTGCATACTGTGTGGTGCTGTATACTATAGGGTGCTATACTGCATACTTGGGGGTTTACATCCACTTTAATCATACAACTAAAAAAACGAAATAAATATAGATATATATATAAATGTACACACACTCTGGTGCTGGTGGGTAATGCTGGTGTGGGTACTGCTGGTGCTGGTGGGTATTAATGTTGGAGTGGCGTGTGTACTGCCTGGGTACTCTACATTGTGACATCACAAAAAAAAAAAATGTTTGGGTTTACATCCACTTTAAGTTATTAGTGCCCCTCAAGTTTTGACTGTAATATCTTATGTGTCCCCCTTATATAGCAATCTTAGAGTTGCCACTCGTTCGAGGAAGTGTAAAAAAGGTGAGGAAAAATAAAGTTTATTACGTGTTGGTGAAAATAACCTTTAGTGCAGAAATGAAACGTAATGTTTTGAGTGGAGCACAGAAGAGGAAAAAGGCTGCAGAGGAGAAAGAGAAAATGTGCAAACTTCCAAAACTAACATCTTGGCTCAATCCAGGTGCAACGTCAGCCAGTAGTTCTGCTCCTCCAGATGTAGCATCCACATCTACATGCACTCCAATTCCAGCAGAAATACCAATGGTATCATTACCTGATCCTACTGCTGGGGAAAATCCACAAGAGGAAATGCCCAATAAATATCGCCTTATTGATAATTTGCATTTTTATTCTAGTGCGTGATTGTGTAGACAGGGCCCCAGTGCACTGTATTGCCCGGGGGCCTATAATGCTCTTAAGATGGCACTGCCTGGAGAAGTAGGTGCCATCACCCCTCTGTGCCATCCACGGACAGCAGTGGAGGGGTTAATCAGTAACCTACTATGGGGGGGTCAGAGAACAAGACACATGGGAAGGGGGCAGGCATTCTAGAGCTCTGAGTGCTGGAGCAGCCAGCCTGCTCTACAGTAGCTTCACACTGGTGGGTGGGGCTTGATCCCATAAAGTTCTGCTATTGGCTGGCAGCTGATGTCATAGTAAGCTGCCAGCCAATAGAAAACAGAAAGCATTACTGGCAAGTGGTGTGCCAGTACTGCGGATCCCAACCTGAGAACGGCCATAGGAGGAGGAGAAGACGGCAATTATACTGTATCTGATCCTCACTAAGGACCTTCAGTGGGAGAAGCTCCAGCACTGCTGCGGTAAGTGGCATCTGCTTCTATAAAGTGCAGCAGTTGTGAGTAGGGGCAGCCCTAGATCTAATGAAAACATTCAGTACTGCTCTGGGGCCCCTTCTGAGCTCGGGCCCCGAAGCAGTCGCTTCCCCTGCTTCCCTGATAGCTATGCCACTGGTACAGTGTGTGATGATCACACACTGCACTACATACATTACACACATCAATACATTACACCCTGCGCTGTCACCTTCTTCTGCAGGTCCATCTTGATGTCTGGGCTATAGGCTTCAGCTCCTCCACCGCCATGCTTCTCGGGGTCCTTGCGCAGCGCGCCCGGCACTCCTTGCTTCAGCCACCCCGGGATCCGGCCCCTCCTCCTTCCTGCTGCAGTGGCCTGTATTGCTCCTGCGCCCGCCCAAACGAACCAATAGCAAAGCTTCTTGCTATCTGGAGCTCTGCTATTGGTTATTGCAGGCACGGGCAGCATTGCTGCGCTGCCTGTGCCGTTCACAGCGCACCCTGCGCTGATGAAAAGCTGGGAAAAGTCTAAGGCGTATTGGTACACCTTAGACTTTTTCCAGGGAGTAAAATGGCCTAACAAGTGTCTATGACGCTTGTACAGGCGTTATTGTGACCTCTGACAGTGGATAACACCTGTGGGGGTCAGTATTACTGGGATTGGAGACAGCAGATGAAACTTATGGGGGCATTGGATGGCACTTATATGGCATTGTCGCTCACTATCTCTAATAACGTCACTGTGGATAGCACAAGGGGCCCACAATTGTAAGATCTGTAGGAATGGTGTTGCTGGCACTAACTATGGTTAGCAGTTATTTTTAATGGGTCCGGAAAAGATGCGGACAGCACAATGTGTGCTGTCCGCATTCGTGATTCCATTCCACAAGTCCGAAAAAATATAAAGCTTGTCCTATTATCCGCAAATTGCGGTCTGTGGTACAATAGAAAGTCAATGGATCCGCAAAATGCGGAAGACATACGGATGACATTCCGTATGTCATCCGCAATTGCGGATTGCGTTCCTGGATATTAAGTCCTGACCTCAGAGACCAAAGAGCAAGGCCCTGGCAGAGCAGGATCCTGTCTTCACCAGAGTTGCCAAATCTTGAAGATGCCAATGATAGATGTTGAAAAGCTTATAACCCTCATTGAAGAACGTCCCAACCTATGGGATACCAGGTCCGACTCCTACCATGACCGAATTCAAAAGGACAGGTCATGGGAGGAGAAAGGAAAAGAAATTGAAGGATCAGAATGGGAGAAGGCTGACACCAAAAAGCGTCAAACTGTCAGTGATTATAAAGACTTTATATTTTCTGTATATGTATGCCCATCTTTTTGGTATCAACAGCGCATATTCAAACTGTGGCTTTCCAACTACAAACCGGATTCCAAAAAAGTTGGGACACTATACAAATCGTGAATAAAAACTGAATGCAATGATGTGGAGGTGCCAACTTCTAATATTTTATTCAGAATAGAACATAAATCACGGAACAAAAGTTTAAACTGAGAAAATTTACCATTTTAAGGGAAAAATATGTTGAATCAGAATTTCATGGTGTCAACAAATCCCCAAAAAGTTGGGACAAGGCCATTTTCACCACTGTGTGGCATCTCCCCTTCTTCTTACAACACTCAACAGACGTCTGGGGACCGAGGAGACCAGTTTCTCAAGTTTAGAAATAGGAATGCTCTCCCATTCTTGTCTAACACAGGCCTCTAACTGTTCAATCGTCTTGGGCCTTCTTTGTTGCACCTTCCTCTTTATAATGCGCCAAATGTTCTCTATAGGTGAAAGATCTGGACTGCAGACTGGCCATTTCAGTACCCGGATCCTTCTCCTACGCAGCCATGATGTTGTGAGTGCACAATAAGTCGGTCAATACCAAGGATCATCAGAGGGAAGTCGTCTCCCCGCTACTAATCCTGGCCCTTTTACTTGGGAACGTTTTGAATTATAATTTAAGTTATTTTCTGATTTTGTTATTAATCTAATAAATGTTATTCTGTTTATTAATATAATGTCTCATAGTTTTTATTGGAATAATTTTATATTCTGTGGTGTATCAGGCCGTGCCTCCACACAACAAAAATTTTGTGCATGCACACATTTTTTTTGAGAATGGAAGGATCACGGACTCATTCTAGTTGAATGGGTCTAGATTCGTCTGCGCTAGCCAGCTTGGAGGTTGCAAGTGCACAAAATGGGCCAGCACACATTCATGTTGCATTTATCCATATACAGGGTGGGCCATTTATATGGATACACCTTAATAAAATGGAAATGGTTGGTGATATTAACTTCCTGTTTGTGGCACATTAGTATATGTGAGGGACGAAACTTTTCAAGATGGGTGGTGACCATGGCGGCCATTTTGAAGTCGGCCATTTTGAATCCAACTTTTGTTTTTTCAATAGGAAGAGGGTCATGTGACACATCAAACTTATTGGGAATTTCACAAGAAAAACAATGGTGTGCTTGGTTTTAACATAACTTTATTCTTTCTTTATTCTTCTCCCACTCTTCACACACTGATAGCAACACCGCAGGAGAAATGCTAGCACAGGCTTCCAGTATCCGTAGTTTCAGGTGCTGCACATCTCGTATCATCTGAAGGCAATCGTCTATGCTGTGAAGATACGAGATGTGCAGCACCTGAAACTACGGATACTGGAAGCCTGTGCTAGCATTTCTCCTGCGGTGTTGCTATCAGTGTGTGAAGAGTGGGAGAAGAGGGTTGCATTGACAATCCAACACAATGGGCAGCACATTGAACACATTTTATAAGTGGTCAAAAACTTGTAAATAACTCATGAAAGAATAAAGTTGCGTTAAAACCAAGCACACCATTGTTTTTCTTGTGAAATTCCCAATAAGTTTGATGTGTCACATGACCCTCTTCCTATTGAAAAAACAAAAGTTGGATTCAAAATGTCCGACTTCAAAATGGCCACCATGGTCACCACCCATCTTGAAAAGTTTCCCCCCTCACATACAGTTGCAAGAAAAAGTATGTGAACCCTTTGGAATGATATGGATTTCTGCACAAATTGGTCATAAAATGTGATCTGATCTTCATCTAAGTCACAACAATAGACAATCACAGTCTGCTTAAACTAATAACACACAAAGAATTAAATGTTACCATGTTTTTATTGAACACACCATGTAAACATTCACAGTGCAGGTGGAAAAAGTATGTGAACCCCTAGACTAATGACATCTCCAAGAGCTAATTGGAGTGAGGTGTCAGCCAACTGGAGTCCAATCAATGAGATGAGATTGGAGGTGTTGGTTACAGCTGCCCTGCCCTATAAAAAACACACACCAGTTCTGGGTTTGCTTTTCACAAGACGCATTGCCTGATGTGAATGATGCCTCGCACAAAAGAGCTCTCAGAAGACTAATGATTAAGAATTGTTGACTTGCATAAAGCTGGAAGGGTTATAAAAGTATCTCCAAAAGGCTTGCTGTTCATCAGTCCACGGGAGGACAAATTGTCTATAAATGGACAAAGTTCAGCACTGCTGCTACTCTGCCTAGGAGTGGCCGTCCTGTAAAGATGACTGCAAGAGCACAGCGCAGACTGCTCAATGAGGTGAAGAAGAATCCTAGAGTGTCAGCTAAAGACTTACAAAAGTCTCTGGCATATGCTCACATCCCTGTTAGCGAATCTACGATACGTAAAACACTAAACAAGAATGGATTTCATGGGAGGATACCACAGAGGAAGCCACTGCTGTCCAAAAAAACCATTGCTGCACGTTTAGCACAAGAGCACCTGGATGTTCCACAGCAGTACTGGCAAAATATTCTGTGGACAGATGAAACCAAAGTTCAGTTGTTTGGAAGAAACACACAACACTATGTGTGGAGGAAAAGAGGCACAGCACACCAACATCAAAACCTCATCCCAACTGTGAAGTATGGTGGTGGGGACATCATGGTTTGGGGCTGCTTGGCTGCGTCAGGGCCTGGACAGATTGCTATCATCGAAGGAAAAATAAATTCCCAAGTTTATCAAGACATTTTGCAGGAGAACTTAAGGCCATCTGTCCAACAGCTGAAGCTCAACAGAAGATGGGTGTTGCAACAGGACAACAACCCAAAGCATAGAAGTAAATCAACAACAGAATGGCTTAAATAGAAGAAAATACACCTTCTGGAGTGGCCCAGTCAGAGTCCTGACCTCAACCCGATTGAGATGCTGTGGCATGACCTCAAGAAAGCGATTCACACCAGACATCCCAAGAATATTGCTGAACTGAAACAGTTCTGTAAAGAGGAATGGTCAAGAATTACTCCTGACCGTTGTGCCCGTCTGATCTGCAACTACAGGAAACGTTTGGTTGAAGTTATTGCTGCCAAAGGAGGTTCAATCAGTTATTAAATCCAAGGGTTCACATACTTTTTCCACCTGCACTGTGAATGTTTACATGGTGTGTTCAATAAAAACATGGTAATATTTAATTCTTTGTGTGTTATTAGTTTAAGCAGACTGTGATTGTCTATTGTTGTGACTTAGATGAAGATCAGATCACATTTTATGACCAATTTGTGCAGAAATCCATATCATTCCAAAGGGTTCACATACTTTTTCCTGCAATTGTATACTAATGTGCCACAAACAGGAAGTTAATATCACCAACCATTCCCATTTTATTAAGGTGTATCCATATAAATGGCCCACCCTGTAGATTAAATAAACACTTAATAATGTATTGTTATAGTCCTTTTTGTGTACTTTGCTGTCTATAATAATTTTTCAATCACATTATACACTACTCGTTTCCATGGTAATAGACCACCCTGCAATCCATCAGTAATGGCCATACTTGCACTATATAGGAAAATACACTAGCCTAGGTACAGACATGTTCTTGGCCACCAGAGCGGGTAAAGTTTTTTACTATTGTGTGCAAGCACGTCCACCACTGATGGATTACAGAGTGGTCTTTTACCATGGAAACGAGCAGTGTATAATGTGATAGAAAAATTATTATATCCAGTAAATTAAGCAATATGGACTATATTTAAAGAGTCAGTAATGAGTCATTAAAAAAAATCTTTAATAATTATCTATTAATTAGCCATTTTTTTAAATACTTATATATCTTTTTTTATTAAGAGCATTTTCACATAATAAATAATTTTTTCAAACACTGGTATCCTCTTTTCTATATTGAAAGTAAAACACTGTAAAACTTAGTGCGGGTACAATTGCGTCTTAAAAAAAATCGAGTAATGATCATTACTCTTTTTAAGATGTCATTTGTAATGAGGTATTTAAACCAAATTCAAAAAAATAAAAAAATAAAATAAAAATTATAATTCACTATCAATTATATTTTTTTTATTAATAGTGGAATTTGGAAATTACAAAATACCTCAGCCTGCTGTAATGACCGGCGTCACGCGAAGGGAGGGAAATGGGAAGGCCCTGTCCAAGGGAGAGGGAAAGATGGTGACCCCTGACTCACCTTGCGGCTGGCACCTGACTGCCCTGACGTCCCTAGACGGGTTCCTCACCCGTACGCCGATCACGTGCCTAAACCCTGTCTTTCCCTAAGATGAGCCCTATGTAGTGAACGGGGCGGTGGGATCACTAGTCCGCACCACTGACACCAAGAGGAAAACACCAAGGAGAGGACAGACAATACAGACAAACATATAATCCCAGGTGGGCGACAACAGCAGACCACCAAGGCCCAACAGGGATCCGGAGGGTAACATTCTGGAACAACAACCAGGGAACACAGCTACACAGCTCCAGTGGGTCAGTATAGAAGTCCAGGCAGGAAGCTCTTTATCTGGCAACCAGAGAAGTGAGAGATGGGAATATAAGGAGGTTGGGATTGCTGGACAAGAAACAGCTGAGGAGGAGAAGCTATAGTTCCCTGAGTGAGCCAAAAAGTATTGCAAGGCAAACCCAGAAAGCTACCATTAATAAACAGCACTGTCTTTAGACATAGAGCGCGCAGCCACCCGCTGCGACTTCCTGACCCCGGGTATAACGGAGTCAGGCGTGGCTCTTGAAACCCTCGTGACACCCGCAAGCCCACGTCAAGGGTCCTCATTCTCTTGCGAATCTCTAAACTAAAAAGGGGATCTAACTAAACTAAGAAAATTTAAATTTATATAGTAGCTTGGAATCCAGAGTCAAGCAGAAATCAACAACTTCCACGGATGGCTTCCAACTGCCCCTCTGGACTGCAGAAAAAGTCGGCATAGACTTCCCTAACAGCTAGTCCAGTCGTTCTAGGTCGTCCAGTCCAGCTCTGACAGAAGATGTCATATTTTGACCAATATCTGCATCAGCGGAGGCATCATGTATACTGGTGAAGCTGTGTAGCAGTACCCAAGCCTGTATCACCAGGGTGGCAATGTCTGGATTCATCTGTATGGGTGACATGAATACTCTCCACTTAGTGGACAGTATTCCAAAAGTGCACTCCACATACCGACGGGCGCGAGTCAATCGATAGTTGAAGATGCGCTTCCGATCATCCAGATCGCGTCTAGGGAAGGGCCGCATCAGGTGGGGTGACATGCGAATCCTTCATCTGCCACGATCACAAATGGAGCCGGCAGACTTGCAGATCCAGTTAGTCTTCTTGGCTCTGGCAGGGCAAGCTGGTTTTCACGAAGCCGTTCACCCATTCTGGAAACACTAAAGATGTGGCTGTCAGAGGTGCTCCCGTAGGCCCCGATATCCACAATTACAAACCTGAAGTTACTGTCAGCCAAGACCATCAGCAGTACAGAAAAATACTGCTTGTAATTGAAGTATCGGGACCCTAAGTGAGACGGCTTCTTTACATGGATGTGTTTTCCGTCCAGTGCCCCAATGCAGTTAGGAAACTGCGCTGATTGGTAAAATCCCTCAGAGATACGAAGCCAATCTTCCGCCTTGGGGACGGGCATCACCGCTTCTCTCAGTCGCTACCACATGACTTTTCACGTATGACAGACGATCCCAGAGATTGTTGAGATCCTAAGCAAAAACTCAAAGTGCAGCGATGCAAACTAATTTCCAGTTGCAAGGAATCTGTGAAAACCCAAAAAAATTATTTAATATATAATTTTTTCAAATAAACGTACCAAAATATACATTATTAATATTTCTTACCTCAACGTGACTATAAGCCTTTGCTCGGCAGAGATGCTGCGCCGAATGCTCGTGTCCACGAAGTTCAGGTCTGGATGTAGAGACAACAGATTATCAAAGGCCTCCATGGACATACGGCAGTAACTATGGAATTTGAAGGTGTCCTGAGGCAGATTGTTATATATAGTGTGGAACTGTCCCTTCTGATGATGCTGAGCGACAGTGGGATGAATCCACTGTCTCCTCCTCCTCTCTGGTTCTTCGTCTAACATCGCTGATTGCTGTCCAAATAATCGAAATAGGAGCCAATGGAAAAGAACTCCATTTATATCCTTCGGCATGATATCGTTGTAGAGAATGCAAGAAAAATATGCCTATATATCAAGCAAACTTTTCACACAGAGCTCTTAAAGGAGTTGGCCACTCTCCGTGTATTTTCAGCAACTGTGTGGGAGGCAGGGAAAAAGGACATTTCCTAATATATGTCTTTAAGTAGATATGCCTATTTTTTAAACAATCTGAAGCCACACCCCCTGAGCTCCGCTCTGATGTGTAGCCAGTCCGTCCATGGCTGCACGAGACATGGAGAAGCTCCGTCCATGCCTACTGTGTAAATGCACATGTGCATGCCCAGTCAGCCCCTGTCACAGGCGCGCTCCCTGCTCCTACTCTGCTTGTTTCTGTCAGACTTCTGAGCGGGAGCCTGGTAGGAGCGGATCCCCTGTGAGGTAAACTGTAAACTGTGCCAGTACCGTCCTACCTACAGCAGCCCCTGATGGTAGGTGTGCCCAGCTTGTCAGAGTGCACGGAGGAAAGGTTCTGATCTCCACAATTCGTGACTGTGGAGATCAGAACCTTCTAAAATGTACATATAATGTTCTTCCTCCCCCCCTGCAGCCCTCAATGTGCCCCCTCATTTTCTTTACTTAGCGGGCGGGAAGACGGGCGTGCGATTCCCCGATCCCCCCCCCCCCCCCCGCAGCCCTCAATGTGCCCCCTTATTATATTTACCTAGTGGGCGCGCGATTCCCCGATCCTCCCCGGTAGTGGCTAAACTCCAGACACGAAAAGGACCTTTTGACGTCACTGAGTCACGTGACAGTCTCTTGTCACGTGACTCTGATTCGGCAGCGCAAAAAGAAGGGTCGGAAACTGGAGAGCTCAGGCTGTTAGCAGAGTAGGTCACGTATGGCTGCTCATCAATGATAGAGGGGGGAGAGAGTGTCAGTGCTGGAGGTACATGTATGTGTTGTGGACGTGCTGAGGGGAGGGGGGGGGGGCGAGAACTGTATGCTGAGGTGGGGGTGTTCTGTCAGAAAACCTCAGATTCCCTTACCCTGGGATTGTAATATTGTATGGGGGGGGGCGGTGTTGTGTAATATTGTGTGTAGGGGGGCCGAGTAATATTGTATGGGGGGGGACTGTGTAATATTGTGTGCAGGGGGGCCGAGTAATATTGTATGGGGGGGGGACTGTGTAATATTGTATGCGGGGGGGCCGAGTAATATTGTATGCGGGGGGGGGAGGCGCTGTGTAATTTTGTATGCATAGGGGGGGCAGTGTAATTTTGTATGCATAAGGGGGGGGCAGTGTAATTTTGTATGCAGAGGGGGGGTGCAGTGTTATTTTGTATGCAGAGGGGGGGTGCAGTGTGAATTTGTATGCAGGGGGGGTGCAGT
This sequence comes from Bufo bufo, assembly GCF_905171765.1. NCBI lineage: Eukaryota > Metazoa > Chordata > Amphibia > Anura > Bufonidae > Bufo > Bufo bufo. Next base: position 353,978,307 of record NC_053391.1, on the reverse strand, counting down.
GTGATTTTGTTTGTGGGGGGGGGGTGCAGTGTGATTTTATTTTCGGGCTGCTATCTGGGGAGGCCACGTTGTATGTGACATGTTTTACTGAATAGAACAGGTTTACAGTATGTTCTCCGCAACCGATATTTATTCTTATATATTTTCTACTGTACAAGTCAAAGTGAAAGCTGCCGGTTTTACTGTTTTTAATAAAAACTTTTTTGAACCAAAAAAAAAAATATTCTATATATTTATTTTTTTATTTTTTTATTGCAGTTCTTCTGTATTCTAGGCGCTTGTAGCTGGGCATAGAGATGGACGCAAGTGTCTATAATGGTCAGTGTTGAGCGAAGCGAGCTTCAGATGCTTCATCCAAAGTCGCTTCGTTCAAAACGTCGGAGTAATACAGTGATTCGTCTCCGTACATTATTAGAATGTATGGGCTCCGAGGAACCGAAGTAAGTTATTCACGAAGTTGCGCGAGACTTCATTGAATAACTCAGGTAGTTGATTTTTAAAGTGGAAAAACACTTTAAAACTTGAAACTGAACTCTGTTTCGGTCCCGTCTAGTAGCTCTGAACCGAAGCAGAGTTCAGTTAAGTGTTTTTCCACTTTAAAAATCAACTACCTGAGTTATTCAATGAAGTCTCGCGCAACTTCGTGAATAACTTACTTCGGCTCCTCGGAGCCCATACATTCTAATACTGTACGGAGACGAATCACTGTACAGTATTACTCTGACGTTTTGAACGAAGCGACTTCGGATGAAGCCTCCAACGCTCACTGCCCTCAACACCAAGAATGGCCTAACAGACACGCACATTACACCGCCCTGCGGATCCGTGAGGAGCAGCGTTTACTGCTACAAGGGGACTCCCTTTGCAATGTTTTAACCAGGGCTTTTTTTCTCAGAGAAAAGGTGGTGGAACTCACCCCACTCTCCTGGCCACACCCCTACCCACCCCTAGGACCGCCCCCTAAAACCGCCCCTTTAGAGAACAGGGATGCAAGTAAAATTTGGGGGGGCTATAAAAGTCCAGCCCAGCAAAGAAACCCCCCAAATGGGGATGGCACTGTTAATGGGGGATCTGGGGATGGCACTGTTATGGGGTGGAGGATCTGTGGATGGCACTGTTATGGGGGATCTGTGGATGGCATCCACAGATCCCCCATCCTATAACAGTGCCATCCACAGACCCCACCCATCCTATAACAGTGCCATCCACAGACCCCCCTTAACAGTGCCATCCACAGACCCCCCCCCCCACCCCATAACAGTGCCATCCACAGACCGCCCCACCCCATAACAGTGCCATCCACAGACCCCCCACCCCATAACAGTGCCATCCACAGACCCCCCCACAACAGTGCCATCCACAGACCCCTCCCACCCCATAACAGTGCCATCCACAGACCCCCTCACCCCATAACAGTGCCATCCACAGACCCCCCCACCCCATAACAGTGCCATCCACAGACCCCCTCCTTAACAGTGCCATCCACAGACCCCCCCACCCCATAACAGTGCCATCCACAGACCCCCCCCACCCCATAACAGTGCCATCCACAGACCCCCCCCACCCCATAACAGTGCCATCCACAGACCCCCCCCACCACCCCTTAACAGTGTCATCCACAGACCCCGCCATTGCCGCTCCAGTACAGTTATAAAATGTGTAATTCAATTAATAATGATTCATGCTGCCCCCTCTGTAGTATAACATTCAATATACAGTCAGGTCCAAAAATTTTGGGACATCGACACAATTCAAAATTTTTGGGCTCTATACACCACCATAATGGATTTGAAATTAAACGAACAAGATGTGCTTTAACTGCAGACTGTCGGCTTTAATTTGAGGGTATTTACATCCAAATCAGGTGAACGGTGTAGGTATTACAACAGTTTGCATATGTGACTCCCACTTGTTAAGTGACCAAAAGTAATGGGACATAATAATAATCATAAATCAAACTTTCACTTTTTAATACTTGGTTGCAAATCCTTTGCAGTCAATTACAACCTGAAGTCTGGAACGCATAGACATCACCAGACGCTGGGTTTCATCCCTGGTGATGCTCTGCCAGGCCTCTACTGCAACGGTCTTCAGTTCCTGCATTTTCTCTTCAGTTTTGTCTTCAGCAAGTGAAATGCATGCTCAATCGGATTCAGGTCAGGTGATTGACTTGACCATTGCATAACATTCGACTTCTTTCCCTTAATAAACTCTTTGGTTGCTTTTGCAGTATACTTTGGGTTATTGTCCATCTGCAGAGGAAAGCGCCGTCCAATGAGTTCTGAAGCATTTGGATGAATATGAGCAGATGATATTGCCCGAAATACTTCAGAATTCATCTTGCTGCTTTTGTCAGCATTCACATCATCAATAAATACAAGAGGACCAGTTTCATTGGCAGCCATACATGCCCACACCATGACACTACCACCACCATGCTTCACTGATGAGGTGGTATGCTTAGGATCATAAGCAGTTCCTTTCCTTCTCCATATTCTTCTCTTCCCATCACTCTGGTACAAGTTGATCTTGGTCTCATCTGTCCATAGGATGTTGTTCCAGAACTGTGAAGGCTTTTTTAGATGTCGTTTGGCAAACTCTAATCTGGCCTTCCTGTTTTTGAGGCTCACCAATGGTTTACATCTTGTGGTGAACCCTCTGTATTCACTCTGGTGAAGTCTTCTCTTGATTGTTGACTTTAACACACAAACACCTACCTCCTGGAGAGTGTTCTTGATCTGGCCAACTGTTGTGAACGGTGTTTTCTTCACCAGGGAAAGAATTCTTCGGTCATCCACCACAGTTGTTTTCCGTGGTCTTCCGGGTCTTTTGGTGTTGCTGAGCTCATCGATGCATTCCTTTTTTTTAAGAATGTTCCAAACAGTTGTTTTGGCCATGCCTAATGTTTTTGCTATCTCTCTGATGGGTTTGTTGTGTTTTTTCAGCCTAATGATGGCTTGCTTCACTGATAGTGACAGCTCTTTGGATCTCATCTTGAGAGTTGACAGCAACAGATTACAAATGCAAATAGCACACTTGAAATTAACTCTGGACCTTTTATCTGCTCATTGTAATTGGTATAATGAGGGAATAACACACACCTGGCCATGGAACAGCTGAGAAGCCAATTGTCCCATTACTTTTGATCCCTTAACAAGTGGGAGTCACATATGCAAACTGTTGTAATTCCTACACCGTTCACCTGATTTAGATGTAAATACCCTCAAATTAAAGCTGACAGTCTGCAGTTAAAGCACATCTTGTTCGTTTCATTTCAAATCCATTGTGGTGGTGTATAGAGCCAAAAATGTTAGAATTGTGTTGATGTCCCAATATTTATGGACCTGACTGTATACACACAGACCTATAAGGAATCATCACGTCCGTAACTACCTGCTGTATAAAAATATAACATAACCGACCATCTCAATTAAACGGCAAGAAAAAAAAGGATATATACACTGCTCAAAAAAATAAAGGGAACACTTAACAACACAATGTAACTCCAAGTCAATCACACTTCTGTGAAATCAAACTGTCCACTTAGAAAGCAACACTGAGTGGCAATCAATTTCACATGCTGTTGTGCAAATGGGATAGACAACAGGTGGAAATTATAGGCAATTAGCAAGACACCCCCAATAAAGGAGTGGTTCTGCAGGTTGTCACCACAGACCACTTCTCAGTTCCTATGCTTCCTGGCTGATGTTTTGGTCACTTTTGAATGCTGGCAGTGCTTTCACTCTAGTGGTAGCATGAGACGGAGTCTACAACCCACACAAGTGGCTCAGGTAGTGCAGCTTATCCAGGATGGCACATCAATGTGAGCTGTGGCAAGAAGGTTTGCTGTGTCTGTCAGCGTAGTGTCCAGAGCATGGAGGCGCTACCAGGAGACAGGCCAGTACATCAGGACACGTGGAGGAGGCCGTGGGAGGGCAACAACCCAGCAGCAGGACCGCTACCTCCTCCTTTGTGCAAGGAGGAACAGGAGGAGCACTGCCAGAGCCCTGCAAAATGACCTCCAGCAGGCCACAAATGTGCATGTGTCTGCTCAAACGGTTAGAAACAGACTCCATGAGGGTGATATGAGGGCCCGACGTCCACAGGTGGGGGTTGTGCTTACAGCCCAACACCGTGCAGGACGTTTGGCATTTGCCAGAGAACACCAAGATTGGCAAATTCACCACTGGCAAATGGGATAGACAACAGGTGGAAATTATAGGCAATTAGCAAGACAGATGAAAGCAGGTTCACACTGAGCACATGTGACAGACGTGACAGAGTTTTGAGACGCCGTGGAGAACGTTCTGCTGCCTGCAACATCCTCCAGCATGACCGGTTTGGCATTGGGTCAGTAATGGTGTGGGGTGGCATTTCTTTGGAGGGCCGCACAGCCCTCCATGTGCTTGCCAGAGGTAGCCTGACTGCCATTAGGTACCGAGATGAGATCATCAGACCCCTTGTGAGACCATATGCTGGTGCGGTTGGCCCTGGGTTCCTCCTAATGCAAGACAATGCTAGACCTCATGTGGCTGGAGTGTGTCAGCAGTTCCTGCAAGACGAAGGCATTGATGCTATGGACTGGCCTGCCCGTTCCCCAGACCTGAATCCAATTGAGCACATCTGGGACATCATGTCTCGCTCTATCCACCAACGTCACGTCCAGGTCTGGGAGGAGAGTGTGACTCCAAATCCAGACCTCCATGGGTTGAAAAATTTGATTTCCATTTTTTTTTTTTTGTGTGATTTTGTTGTCTGTACATTCAACTATGTAAAGAACAAAGTATTTCAGAAGAATATTTAATTAATTCAGATCTAGGATGTGTTATTTTTGTGTTCCCTTTATTTTTTTGAGCAGTGTATATATATATATATATATATATATATATAAACTAATAAAAAAAAATTAAAAAATTGTCACCTAACATCACAAAAAGTGTAATACCAAGAGATCAAAAAGTAATATGTATCCCAAAATAGTACCAATAAAACCATTATCTCATCCTGCAAAAAATGAGCCCCTACATAAGACAATCGCCCAAAAAATAAAAAGTCTTTCAGAAAAAGGATACACTAAAATAAGATTTGTTTTTTTAAATGCTTTCATTGTGTAAAACAGATTTTTTTAAACGGATAATGTGACCTGGATTTTGACTATAGAGCTGCGGACATGTGCTGCTAGATAGCTGTTAGCACGTCCGTAATATACTTTTGGCATAGCTCTGAGTGCTTATATTTAGGTTAAAAAAATATGTAAATGAGGCAAGTAAGGAGGCCAAAGGCTGTTACTAACATTTCAGGAGCCCAGCCACACCCACTGTGAGCCCAGCACCGCCTGCATCCTCCGAATCTCCTCCTTGCTCCCGGAGGTCACCAAGTTAGAGCGCCGTAATCTTGCGTATGCGCGAGTACGCCGCATATCAGTGCCGGCTAATTGTTCCTTCCCTGTGCTGGCATCAGCCTCAGGGAATAAACTGCGCATGCACTAGCTGCGAGATTACAGCGCTCTAACTTAGTGACGTCCGGGAGCAAGGAGGAGTTTCGGAGGATGCAGGCGGTGCTGTAATCTCGCAGCTAGCGCATGCGCAGTTAGTTCCCTGAGGCTGATGTCCACAGCTGTATAGGCAAAATCCAGGTGACAGAATCCCTTTTAAAAAAAACTATACATATTAGGTATCGCTGCATTTGTAACTACCTGCTCTACAAAAATATCACATGGTCTAACCCCTCAGGTGAATGCAGTAAAACAATAAAATAAAAACTGTGTCAAAACAACCATGAAATAGATGTTTTTTACGAGATTGGTCCAATTTTTTTTAGGATCGAATAGAACTTAAAAAAAATATATAATAATGGGACTCAACTGTGTATAATATTTATATATTCTAGACATCCCAAAGGCTACTTTCACAGTTGCGGCAGAGGATTCCGGCAGGCAGTTCCGTCTGTCAAAACGCATGCAGACTGTTGGCATTTGTCAGACGGATCAGGATCCTAATCCATATGACAAATGCATTGAAATGCCTGATCCGTTACTCAGGTGTCATCCGGAAAAAAAGGATCCGGCGTTTTTTGCGGTCAGAGCATGCGCAGACCGAAATGCCGGATCCGTCGTTGTGGTATTTTTAATGACGGATCCGGCACTAATGCAAGTCAATGGGAATTAATGCCGGATCCGGCATTCCTGCATGTCTTCCAGAATTTAGGACGGAGATAATACCGCAGCATGCTGCGGTATTCTCTCCATCCTGATAAGTCAAAAAGACTGAACTGAAGACATCTTGATGCATACTGAACAGATTTCTCTCCATTCAGAATGCATGGGGATGTGACTGATCTTTTTTTTTCCAGCATAGAGCCCCGACGACGGAACTCAATGCCGGAAAAGAATAACGCTAGTGTGAAAGTAGCCTAACTTTTTGTATATATATTTAGTATATATTTCCTTCTTTGACAGGATTCAGCGCTACTGGAGAGGAAGGAAGAGCGCTTCTGTCTGTATTTAGCTCAGCCTATCACTCACAGTTGACCCTACATAGGTGAGAATTTAGTAATATGGAACTGCTAAGTGGTATTCATCTAGAAAATTTGTATGATTCTCATCATTATGCTGACTTGTCTGTGATGAAATGACACCTGAGGTGCTGTTGTTACTATGGTATCACAGTTGGCCAGGGATGTCATGTGACTACTTCTCTGAAGATGCTTGCTGTGATGCATGCTGGGATTTTCACTTTTACTTTGCAGCTGCTCCGCCCACACAGACTGTCATCTATGGGAGCATACTACACTGCGTGCAGAATTATTAGGCAAATGAGTATTTTGACCACATCATCCTCTTTATGCATGTTGTCTTACTCCAAGCTGTATAGGCTCGAAAGCCTACTACCAATTAAGCATATTAGGTGATGTGCATCTCTGTAATGAGAAGGGGTGTGGTCTAATGACATCAACACCCTATATTAGGTGTGCATAATTATTAGGCAACTTCCTTTCCTTTGGCAAAATGGGTCAAAAGAAGGACTTGACAGGCTCAGAAAAGTCAAAAATAGTGAGATATCTTGCAGAGGGATGCAGCACTCTTAAAATTGCAAAGCTTCTGAAGCGTGATCATCGAACAATCAAGCGTTTCATTCAAAATAGTCAACAGGGTCGCAAGAAGCGTGTGGAAAAACCAAGGCGCAAAATAACTGCCCATGAACTGAGAAAAGTCAAGCGTGCAGCTGCCAAGATGCCACTTGCCACCAGTTTGGCCATATTTCAGAGCTGCAACATCACTGGAGTGCCCAAAAGCACAAGGTGTGCAATACTCAGAGACATGGCCAAGGTAAGAAAGGCTGAAAGACGACCACCACTGAACAAGACACACAAGCTGAAACGTCAAGACTGGGCCAAGAAATATCTCAAGACTGATTTTTCTAAGGTTTTATGGACTGATGAAATGAGAGTGAGTCTTGATGGGCCAGATGGATGGGCCCGTGGCTGGATTGGTAAAGGGCAGAGAGCTCCAGTCCGACTCAGACGCCAGCAAGGTGGAGGTGGAGTACTGGTTTGGGCTGGTATCATCAAAGATGAGCTTGTGGGGCCTTTTCGGGTTGAGGATGGAGTCAAGCTCAACTCCCAGTCCTACTGCCAGTTTCTGGAAGACACCTTCTTCAAGCAGTGGTACAGGAAGAAGTCTGCATCCTTCAAGAAAAACATGATTTTCATGCAGGACAATGCTCCATCACACGCGTCCAAGTACTCCACAGCGTGGCTGGCAAGAAAGGGTATAAAAGAAGAAAATCTAATGACATGGCCTCCTTGTTCACCTGATCTGAACCCCATTGAGAACCTGTGGTCCATCATCAAATGTGAGATTTACAAGGAGGGAAAACAGTACACCTCTCTGAACAGTGTCTGGGAGGCTGTGGTTGCTGCTGCACGCAATGTTGATGGTGAACAGATCAAAACACTGACAGAATCCATGGATGGCAGGCTTTTGAGTGTCCTTGCAAAGAAAGGTGGCTATATTGGTCACTGATTTGTTTTTGTTTTTGAATGTCAGAAATGTATATTTGTGAATGTTGAGATGTTATATTGGTTTCACTGGTAAAAATAAATAATTGAAATGGGTATATATTTGTTTTTTGTTAAGTTGCCTAATAATTATGCACAGTAATAGTCACCTGCACACACAGATATCCCCCTAAAATAGCTAAAACTAAAAACAAACTAAAAACTACTTCCAAAAATATTCAGCTTTGATATTAATGAGTTTTTTGGGTTCATTGAGAACATGGTTGTTGTTCAATAATAAAATTAATCCTCAAAAATACAACTTGCCTAATAATTCTGCACTCCCTGTATGCTGAACACATTAGAAAAATTATACATACATAGTATATCTCTCATTAAACTAATACCTCTTGGCTTTAGTTATTACCTGGGGCCATTTTATTTATTTTTTTCGTATGGCGGCCAACCCCTTTAAGGACACAATGAACCAAACAAAATGGCGCCTGAGCTGTCACATGACTTGACTTTTATTCACTTTTTAAATGATATCCGAACAACTTTATTAGCATATAGAAATGTATACATGTTTCAATTTTTTGGGCGGATCCGCAAAAAACGGATGACTTATGGAAACATTTTCAGGAACAACGCATCCGCAAAAAACAAACTGCAATTCGGGATATAGAAAAATACAGACGTGTGAATGGACAAGGACTGTATTTATTGCCCATAGATCAGCACTCGGCTTTCATTTCTTTAACTGCTCTGGAAAAATAAAAGCTGCTTTCTGATTGGTTGCTATGGGCAATTAAGACAGTCTTACTGGTAGCCTTGATATATGAGTACCCAATCCTCAAGGGTTAGGTGAGCCTATGTTATTATTTATTCTATGTAATCCCCTAATATTACATATATAATACACTTTTATATATTTAGGCCAGGCATTGTTCCAATGTAGTGTGATAAGTGTCATAAGGTGGACAGTGCGGGAAGAGGTGTATATCCCACTCAGATACCTCAGCTGGATGGGATATCTAAAATATGGGAAGTAATAGTCTCAGTAATATGTAGGTTGCTGAGACATGGTTCTTGCTGGTGTAGTCTGGGATGGATTTTAGTTGGATTGGCAGATAGGATTGGAAGTGGGATCTGCCAATCCACACCCTTTCAGCACGGGTGTTCCCTTGGACCAGAGAGGATCGCAGGTGAGGTCTGCGATAATCAGACGGGGATAAAGATCCTCCCAGGGTGTCAGTTAGTGGAGAATGTATAGACAGAGGCCTGGTGAGGCTCTGTCAGTGTGGTTTCAGCAGGGCAAGGCTGAGGGGTCACGGGGCTAGGCGCTAGCCGGAACTTTTGGGGACGCCGTGATGCCTGGGAACAAGGGTCACGAGGCCAGAGTCGGGAGGACTACTGTGCCACAATCCCCCAGAAAGTGTTTAAGGGTCACAGCTCAGAAGCTGCTGGACTGTATGGCTGTAGAAAGCCGCATTTATGTTCCATGTGTGAACAGCGCTCTATATAGGTGAGTCAGAGATCATGTTATATGTTTAGGTAGAGCCCAGACGGGCAGGTTTTCATTTTGTATCGTGTTTTCTGGTGCTGGTATCAAACTAAATGCACTGTTTGGACATTCAACACGGTAGTCAGTGGGAATATTGTGACTGAGACCCCAGAGATAGAACTAATCCATCACAGTAGGTACAAAATGGGACATGCGGCTGAAGTTGCAACTTTCCAACGCCATAAGGCTGGTGTAGAAGACTACCCCATTTACCCCACAGCATACACCTGAACAGTTATTGACCCTCGGCATCACCAGCGACTATTCTCATTCGGTGCAACGGTGCTGGGACTCCTAACACTGCTAAGAGTCCTAGAAATGCTCGCTAACTTGGTTATTTCATAATGAATTTCAGTTTAAAGGGCTTCTGTCACCCCACTAAACTCATAATTTTTTTTTGTGTACTTATAATCCCTATCCTGCCATATTGCCATACATTATGTTATTAATAATTTTCGTTCAGTAGATTTAGCAAAAAACTTACTTTTATGATATGCTAATTACCTTTCTACCAGCAAGTAGGGCGTCTACTTGCTGGTAGCAGCCGCAGAAAACCGCCCCCTCCTTCTGTTGATTGACAGGGCCAGCCGCGATCTCCTCCTCCGGCCAGCCCCGTCAGCTTTTCAAAAATTGCGCGCCTGTGTTGATTCGGCGCAGGCGCTCTGAGATAAGGAGGCTCGCCTCCTCAGCACTCCCTCAGTGCACCTGCGCAGATGACGTCTTCTCTTTCGGTGACGTCATCGGCGCAGGCGCACTGAGGGAGTGCTGAGGAGGAGAGCCTCCTTATCTCAGAGCGCCTGCGCCGAATAAACACAGGTGCACGATTTTTGAAATGCTGACAGGGCTTGCCGGAGGAGGAGATCGCGGCTGGCACTGTCAATCAACAGAAGGAGGGGGCGGTTTTCTGCAGCTGCTACCAGCAAGTAGACGCCCTACTTGCTGGTAGAAAGGTAATTAGCGTATCATAAAAGTAAGTTTTTTGCTAAATCTACTGAACGAAAATTATTAATAACATAATGTATGGCAATATGGCAGGATATGGAATATAAGTACACAAAAAAAAAATAAATTGTTTAGTGGGGTGACAGAAGCCCTTTAACCCCTTAGTGACCAAGACTGTTTGGGCCTTTATGACCAAGCGTTTTTCTTCCTTTTTTCATGGTCTCGTTCCAAGAGCTATAACTTTTTTATTTTTTTGTCTATATAGCTTTATGAGGGCTTGTTTTTTACGGGACAAGTTGTAGTTTTTAATGGGGTACACATAACTTTATGATTAACTTTTATTAACTCTTTCTGGGAGGGAAATGGGGAAAAATAGCAATACTGCCACTGCGTTTTTACATTATAAATTTTACGGCGTCCATTTTTCGGTACAAATAACATAATATCTTTATTCTCTGGGTCAGTACGATTACAGTGATACTAAATACTTATAATTTTTTTACATTTTACTACTTTTTTTTGCAATAAAACCCCTTTTATTAACCCAAAAAATAATTTTGCATTGCCACATCACAAGACCCATAACTTTTTTATTTTTTTTTCTATGGAGTTGTGTGAGGGCTTGATTTTTGAGGGACGACTTGTATTTTTCATTGGTATCATTTTGGAGTAAATGCCGCTTTTTGATCGCTTGTTATTACGTTTTTTTCGGTGGAAACTAAGAATAAATGAGAAATTCAGTCTTTTTTTTTATTTAATTTTTTACGGCGTTCACCATAGGGGATAATTTATGTAATATTTATGTAGTCCGGGTCGTTACGGACGCGGCAATACCAAACATATGGGGGATATTTCCTTTTTACAATTTTTTTCATTGACAAGCGTATTTTCAATGGAAAAAAAAGCATATTTTTTTATTTTATGGAATTTTTTTAATTTAATAAATGTGTATTTTTTTCTATTTTTTTTACTACTTAATAGTCCCACAAGGGGACTATAATATACAAAGAATGAAATATAATACAACTGGCGCTTCACCGTATATATGAGATCGCAGCGGTGTTTATAGCAGTCCCGTACCTGCTATGGAGGGTATTGTGCAGACGAGCTGTACGAATGCCTAATATATGCAAATAAATGTAACACTGCGCGCTACCATTGAGTGAATAGATTATATTAGAATAACTAGCCACAAACTGGATAAAACCATCTACCACTCTGGCATACAATGCCGCAAAAAACCACTAGATGCGTATAGGTCTTACCTTAACGCACGTGTGTTTGTAGCGGTGCAATGTTCTGCAGCGGTCCTCCTCTTGTATTCTCTATGCAGAGTGAGAGAAGTGGATCCAAGGGGAGGGGATGGCCAGCATGGACCGGTGAGTGTTTAAAATATTGTAAGTATTGGGAAGCTCGCCCCGGCCGGTGGCAGAGTATTCCCGTTACCTGTGGATTAGTGCTCACGTCTGAGCCAGTGACGTCACTGCTAGTGAGTTACGGGTTGTAGTGGGAGTCAAACTTCCTTCCTTGGATCCACTTCTCTCACTCTGCATAGAGAATACAAGAGGAGGACCGCTGCAGAACATTGCACCGCTACAAACACACGTGCGTTAAGGTAAAACCTATACGCATCTAGTGGTTTTTTGCGGCATTGTATGCCAGAGTGGTAGATGGTTTTATCCAGTTTGTGGCTAGTTATTCTAATATAATCTATTCACTCAATGGTAGCGCGCAGTGTTACATTTATTTGACTATAATATACAGTATTTTGATTGCTTTTAAAATGTAATGCATTATCTCTATCATGCATTGCATTTCAATAGCAATGCTATTCAAACATTGACCAGCAGGCTGCGCCAGAGAGGCACAGCCTGCTGGAGGTAACGGAAGACAGGCTCGGGGCCCTGATCGGAAGCAAGGTAAGCTTCCCAACACATCAGCACCCCGCGATCGCATTTTCGGGGTGCTGATGGGAGACAGAGGGAGTCCGCTTCCTCTGTCCCCACTTTACATGCAGCGGGCGCCATTGCGCCCGCTGCATGTAAAGGGTTAAACAGCCCGGATCGGCACTCCTGCCGGTCCGGGCTGTTAGAGCAGGGCCCCGGCTCTCATGTGAGAGTCGGGTCCGCGCTCCCCGCTGCACGGGGGAGCCGTGCAGCGCTTAGACTGGGCCGCCGTAAAAACGCGGCGGCCCAGCCTAAGGCCCCTTAGTGACCGCCGTAAAAACACGTATGGGTGGTCACTAAGGGGTTAAGGGTTATTTACATTTGGGACATTTATAACATATCCATAGGATGATGCCCCCGAAGTCTACAGACAGCAGGTCATGCATGTGCAGCCACCCTTCATTCACTGTTATGGAACTTCAAGGATAACTGTCGCATTATTATTATTTTTTGGAGTATTGAATTGTGGTGATTAATATCACCTTGGTGGCCCTATTTCAACTTTTCACTGTGTATTCAAATACCCCTTAATTCCACATTTTTGTCCCCTGTACTGCCTACTTTTACCTGTGCTTAAAATAGGGTTGCTAGGAGGTCAGATTACTGACAGCCAGGGACTGTAAGTAAATGATTAAAGCCAGGTCCTCCCCAGCAGCTGATAACAGTGCCTGGGCTGTGTGCACGTCTCCCTGTCCCTGCGCTTGGCAGACGCTCCCTCACTCAGCAGAGCTGGAGAATGAAGATTTGAAGCAGCGCAGACCAGGGAAGGGAGATCTGCCATCTGCTCAGTGTATAAATGAAAGCAACATGTGGTAAGAGGACCCCTTTGTGCTGTAGGAGATTAACCCTTTAGGGGGAGGGCTCTGGTTACAGACACTTTTGGGGGGCTATTGTTACTGGCTAATGAGGGCAGGCGGCCATCTTAACTGAATAGTGAGATTGCAGTTTTATGCAGACTGGTTGCTAAGAGCTGAATCTTATTAAATATGGGGTAAGTCAGTCTAATAGTAACTGATTCTGGAATATCATGTTATTAGCAACTACATATATGAAAATTCAAATTAGGGTCTAAATGTGAAAATAGCTGAGCTCTGGTTTGGCTATTTTCAGGAGTCCCATAGTAGTGAATGGAGAGGTGGCCACGCTTGTGCTGCTTGTCCTCCATTCGCCGCTATAGGATGTCCGAAAATAGGCGAGCGCGCTCACTATTTTTGGAACTCCTATAGCAATGAATGGAGAGGACGCCACACATGCGCAATGTGCTCTTCTTTTACTTCAGACCCCTGTTCTGGACATATGAGCAGGTCCCAAAGGTGGGACTCGCACCTATCGGACATTTATGACACATCCTATCAATATGTCCCAGAAGGGAATACCCCTTTAACCCCCTCCCTGAGAAAATCATGCATACACCCATGAAACCAAAGAATGCAAAATAAAGACACAAAAAAAGACACAAAACACATTAATTGGGGAATAAATGGCCAAATTGTTTATTTAAAATATTAAAAATGGCACACCCCCGACTCACGGAGAGTCACCCTCCAGCACTCAGGAGAGGAAAACCCCCTGTGGAGGAAACCTCTAGGGAACCATGGCTGGAGGACTGCCCTTCCCTTGGGCTTAGAGGGTAATGCCACTATGTGGCTGCCACATAAATAGTAAGGGGGGGAGGTGCAGCAGCCGGGCTGATCTGGTTCGCTAGGCGGATGTCCCTTTCCTCCCATTGGGCGATGGGCTTCTTGCTAGAACCTCTAAATTTCGTCAAGGTGTGGTGGGCGGGTGTAGTCAAGCTCAAGGTCCTCAGGCCATCGAGTACAGCACCAAATATGGCTGCTCGCCAGCTTTTTACAAGGTTTCTTCCCTTATGGCACATGTGCTTGTGATGTCACAGGTGTCTATGACTCATGTTGGTGGCAGTGTTCTGAAGGGTTAACTCTTTAGTGACCTTCAATGTGCCTTAACCCCTTCCTGACTGCACTTTGTCAATATACTCCAGTTTGGATAACCGCCATATATTTATGGTCCCCCAAGGATCGCAGGGTTTCCTCCTTCGGGGGAGCATGTTTGTTCTGTTACTGACAGCCACTGGTCCAGGTGCTGACACCGAGTACCCGGACCATTGGCTCTTACTTAACCCCTTCCAGACTGCACCATGTAAATGAACAGACTAACAGCATGGTGTGGTCAATTTTATATGTAACCCTCAATCCTATCCTGGAACTGCACTTGAGTATGGAGCAGCCATGAACTCGACACTTGCATCTTGACTTTAACCAAGCAGGAGGCACAGTGCTTAGTGGTTACAGTCACCACTGGGCACAAAGCTTGATGGTTACATTGCTACTATAAGCTTGGTGGTTGCTATGGGCAACTGAATCAGGTAAACAGCTTGATGGTGTAAGTCTTTCACTTAGGGTCCATTCAGACGTCCGTTGAATGGGTCCAGATCCGTTCCGCAATTATGCGTAACGGGTGAGGACCCATTCATTTTCAATGGGGCCGGAAAAGATGCAGACAGCACACAGTGTGCTGCCCGCATCCGCATTTCCGTTCTGCGGCCCCAAACTTCCGGTCTGCGGCTCCAGAAAATAAATAGAGGATGTCAATATGATGTCAGAGGATATTACAAGAATGAGGTTGAGGAGAAGACTACAAATCCCATCATGTCCAGGTCTTTATTATAGGATATCAGAGGGCATTTCAGCGAGGGGTATAAGAGGAGAGGATTACAACTCCCAGCATTTACAGGCAGGTATTATGTGATATCAGAGGATATTTCAGGTAGGTGGTATGAGAGGACTACAGTGTCGGACTGGAGTGCCTAGGGCCCACCAGTAACATTTATTCTGGTGGTTCACTACATAGATACATGCAAATATTACCCGTTCACACAGCGGCAGACAGCAGCAAGACACTACAAGGTGATTGTTTATAGGGGTGCAGCCAGCCAGTAGCGCAGGGGCAACATGTGAGGTGCACGGTGGACCGATGAGGGGCCAAATGATATAACACAGTTCATCAGTTTACTCACGGTTAGCAGAAAGCCTCCCTGGGCTGGCAGCACAGTGTTGAGGTGGACAGCACGAAATCCTCCGGGGCACGCTCTGTGGTAGGGAAGCATTAGCCAAGATGGTGGTTGAGGTAACCTTGATGTTAGGGGTGCTTAGGGTGCTTGTTGCGGCTGAGTCCCTTGATGGTTTTTGTCGTGACGCCAGTACCGTTAATGGTGGTACAAGCATAGGTAGTAATAATGAGGTAGACAGTGGTAAGATGCAACTCACAACTTTTACTGTTGATGACTTTGGTTGCAGCAGTACAAGAATGCAGTCTCTTGATGTTTTTTAGGGTAAATCTGCAAATCCACTGTTTCTAGGCTTTTTAGGTTTGATTTGGAGCTTAGACAGATGTTTTCTGTATCAGTGTATTTTGGTGAGGTGGCCGGAGGCTATGGTATCCTTCACCTGAATATCCTAAAGGTCCTGGATGCCTGACTTGTGGCTTTTATCCTTTGGATGTATAAGTCTTTCCCTGTTGTCCCTTTCTGGACTAAACTTTCATCAGAGCAGAAGTGCTAGATCTGCACTCTCTCACTCTCAGCAGACTGAATAATCAATCAACAACCACTGACCTGTCCCTGTCCCTGTCCTCTCTGTCTCACTAGGCCTGAACCAGATGTATATAGAACCTAAGTGTCATCCCCATCTAGTGGTGGGATGTATAAATTACACCTAATCTGCCTGGTAACAGGGATTTTGCAGATGAATTAGTACAAAGTCACACAATACAGCATAATACAGTTTCAGGGTAAAAAGTGCTTTTAACCACTTAAGGACCACAGGTTTATACCCCCCTAGTGACCAGGCCCTTTTTTACAAATCGGCACTTCACAACTTTAACGGTTTATTGCTCGGTCATGCAACTTGGCACCCAAATGAATTTTACCTCCTTTTCTTCTCACAAATACAGCTTTCTTTTGGTGGTATTTGATTGCCGCTAAGATTTTTCGTTTTTCTGATATTAATCAAAATAGGCCGCAATTTTCTCAAAAAAGTGTATTTTTGACTTTCCCATTTTTTCCCATTTTTTTATACAAAGTTGTCATTTTACAGAGATATTTCTCTCTCCCAGCATGGGTATATGTAAAAAGACACCCCAAAACACATTGCCCAACTTCTCCTGAGTACGGCGATACCACATGTGTGACACTTTTTTGCAGCCTAGGTGGGCAAAGGGGCCCAAATTCTAAAGAGTACCTTTAGGATTTCACAGGGCATTTATTACGCATTTGGATTCCAAACTACTTCTCACGCTTTAGGTCCCCTAAAATGCTAGGGCAATATAAATACCCCACAAGTGACCCCATTTTGGAAAGAAGACACCCCAAGGTATTCCGTGAGGGGCATGGCGAGTTCATAGAAGATTTTTTTTTTGGCACAAGTTAGCGGAAATAGATTTTTTTTAGTTTTTTCTCACAAAGTCTCCCTTTCCTCTAACTTGGGACAAAAAGTTCAATATTTCATGGACTCAATATGCCCCTCAGCGAATACCTTGGGGTGTCTTCTTTCCAAAATGGGGTCATTTGTGGGGTGTTTGTACTGCCCTGGCATTTGAGGGTCTCCACAATCATTACATGTATGGCCAGCATTAGGAATTTCTGCTATTCTCCTTATATTGAGCATACGGGTAATGAGATTTTTTTTTCCCTTCAGCCTCTGGACTGAAAGATAAAATGAACAGCACATATTTCTTCATTCGCATCGATCAATGTGGATGAAAAATGGGGAAAGGCGTCTGCCAGGACATAGGAGCTCCGCTCAACATCCAAACCCACTCAGCTCGTATGCCCTGGCAAACCCAATTTCTCCATTCACATCAATCGACGTGAATGAATAAATCATTGCCGGAATTTTTTATTTTTTAAATTTTTATACAAAGTGTTTGCCAAAGCATATGAACACCGCCCCTCAGCTCATAAGCCTCGGCAAACGTATCTTTTTTACTGCATAGGAGAAATCTCGTCTTGCAGCGCCGCATACACCGACTTTTGTGTAATCTGACAGCAGCGCAATGCTTCTGTCAGAATGCACATCAGTGCTGCAGCTGCTTGATCGCTTGGTCCACCTAGAAGGAAATTTTTTTTTTTAAAAAACAGGCCGCAATGCAATAAATTTATTAACATTAACTTTATATAACATTTGAACTGAACATTAACTTTTATAAACTTTATTGAACTTTTGAAACAGAACATTAACTTTTTTGCTTACCTGTGTTTTTTTTTTTTTACCTTTAGATGACAAACCTCTCCTTCCCCATGGAACAATGTGCAAAGCGCAAATCGCCCAGAGATGTGGCGAAGTACATTATGCACTTTGTCCCAGGTGAAAGGAGAGGTTTGTGGCAGCTCTGTGTGAAAGGGCCCTAAGACCCCTGTGTGCCTGTCCTGTGTCAATCAATCCCTACACCAATAGTGTACCTGTGTGTGGAACTTGCGGAAACACTCCCCTATGCATAGGGCAGGCTGGTCAGGACAGTCAGGACAAAAAAAGGTGGTGTCACGCCTTATTCCACCCCTGCTACAGACACGACATCTTTTTCTTAGGGAACGTTGAGTTGGGGTACCAGGATAGACAGCGCTCTGAGGCTGCGCTGGCGCCGCCCTGCGCTAGGCAGAAGCTAGCATCACTAGAGGGACTCGGGGAGCGCTCAGCTGATCACCCAGCCGTGGCCTGCCGCAGTGACAGCTGCTTATTCGATCGGAGTCTCGGACGTCCACAGTGCTCATCGCCCGCCGCTGCTCACCCTGACACTTGCCGCTGCTCACCGCCAGCGCCCAGCTGTCAGGTGAGACGGAGTCTCTGCAGTTTGAATGAATCCTGTACCCGGGTCTAAGAAAGGCTTGTACTGTCCGGGTCAATCCCGTATGGGTGGCAACCCTAATTAAGAACCTCATAGCAAGGATCAATCGAGGCCCCCCACACAGGACAGAAGGGTTTCTGCCTAAACCGCTTTCAGTGACCCTAGGGCCATTTTTCCACTGCTTCATTTGCTAAAAGTTGTTCCTTTAGAGGTTAGAGTCCTGACTAAGTTTTCATCTCCAGTAATAGAGGAAATAATCCCAACTAAGACTGGGCCCCCTCTTGCCCTGGGCCCCATAGCAGTCGCATGGTCTGCCGCTATGGTAGTTACGCCCCTGCTTGTTGGTACTCTGGCACACATGGCTGACTTCATGTTAGGCTGCCTTTCCAGCGCCCCACGCGTTATACGCATTTTAGACAACACGGATTACTGGTTGTTCACCCTTCTCGACCTTCGCTACAAAGAGAACTGCTCATCTCTCATTCCTCTGGTGGAGAGGACGAGCAAAACGGTGCAATAAAAAATGCTCCAAAAAATTTCCATCTGACAACGCTGGCGGCAGAGTCCATAGTTCCTTGGCCAACCGAGGAAGGGAGACAAAGGGAACACACAGCAGTTCCAACAGAGGCAGGGCATCACTCTCCAAAGCCTTTGGACAGTTTCATGACACCCCGCCAGCACCCTCACCCATATGCGCGGTCTAGTGTCACAAGGAGAGAAAAACTTTGGAAGATGGTGAAGGAGTACATAGCAGAACCTGTCAGCGTCCTCAATGATCCCTAAGTGCCTTACAACTACTGGGTGTCCAAGCTGGACACGTGGCATGAACTGGCGCTCTACGCCTTAGAGGTGCTGGCCTGCCCTGCCACCAGCGTTTTGTCTGAGCGGGTATTTTGTGCATTATAGCAGATAAGTGCATCCGCCTGTCGACTGAAAATACTAACAGGTTGAGTCTTATAAAAATGAACAAGGCCTGGATTGACCATGACTTCTCGACTCCACTAGAGGAAAGCTGATGAACATAAAGGCACTTTAAATGTGTTGTTTATAATGTACTGAATACACTGTATTCCCATGCACGCCTTCCACCACAAACACGGGTATATGGTTGAATCTTCCTTTTCTCATCCTCCTTCTCCTCTTCCATCATATCAACATGCTTATTCGTCACATATAATGCCCTCGCATATATGCCCTTCGCATATAATGTTTTACAGGGTCAGCTCAGCTGCAGGCCCTCGTATATAATTTTTTAGAGGGTTAGCTCACAGCAGGCCCTCACCTACAATGTTTTACAGGGTCAATTCACCAGCAAGCCGTTGCATATAATTTTTTAGAGGGTCAGCTCACCATCAGGCCCTCACCTACAGTGTTTTACAGGGTCAGCTCACTAGCAGGCCCTCGCATTTAATTTTTTACAGGGTCAGCTCACCAGCAGGCCCTCACCTACAATGTTTTACAGGGTCAGCTCACCAGCAGGCCCTGGTATATAATTTTTTAGTGGGTCAGCTCACCAGCAGGCCCTCACCTACAATGTTTTACAGAGTCAGCTCACCAGCAGGCCCTCGCATATAATTTTTTAGAGGGTCAGCTCACCAGCAGGCCCTCGCATATAATGTTTTACACAGTCAGCTCACCAGCAGGCCCTCGCATATAATTTTTTACAGGGTCAGCTCACCAGCAGGCCTTCACCTACAATCTTTTACAGGGTCAGGTCACCTGCAGGCCCGCACCTAAAAATCTTTTACAGGGTCAGCTCACCTGCAGGCCCTCACCTAATAGGTAATTTGCGCGCATGCTGCCTTGCTTAGATGTGGTAGACGTAGACATTTCGAAGTCTGAATCGAACACTGATTCACAGTTACCAGTGTTGACCATGGTTTGAGCTGATATTAACATCAAAAGTTGATAGGGCAGAGATCCAAACGAATCTTTGCTGTCAGAAGGACGTGCGATCGGGCCCCAGGTTATCTAGAGTCACCAAAGCAGCAGCAGGCATTTCCCATAATGTTTTTGATGGTCAGATCAGCAGCCCTTGCTCCAAATGTTTTTGAGGGTCACCAGCAGGCCATCAATCATAATTTTTCAAGGCTGCGTATGATGCCTTTATGTGTAACAAAGGAGTGTAGGATTCCCACTACATAAACAATTGTACCACAAAGGGAATGAGGCCCTCCTTTATGTGATATACAAGTTATATCGGAGTGCCTCTTCCTTGTAATTTTTGGCAGCACTTGCACTTTATATACAAGTAAATATACAGGAAAGAATGTTTTTTAGCAATTTTTTTCTCTAAAATCGATTTTATCTTCGGTTTTGTGCGTATTATTATTGTCAGTCTGTAAAAGTGGCGTACTACTCGGACAACATCGTTCCCAACATCGACCTGGGAGTCCAAGATGCATCCAGACATCCTCCCCATGCTGTTCCCGAACCATTTCGGTGGTGTTTCCATAAATTTCTGACCTTTTCCTATGAACCAGGCACCCTCCCCTCTTCAGAGCAGGGGGTGCCTGGTTTAATGCTCGGGTTCTCCCATTGATTTCCCGATGTGTTCGGCCAAAGCACCCGAGCACTTTGGTGCTCGATCAACACTACTCCTCTGTATTGTCGCGGCCCGGCAAACAATCTTCCAAGGCCCGGTCCTGGGCCGCGGCACGGCGGTTGAGGACCGCTGCGCTAGAGAACACCAACACATCTTGGTCGTCCTAGACTACGGTACCTGGAGGCGGTGCCACTGTGAGATACATTGGCTAATCTTATAGCTAATGAGCTAATGGAAATGTTTTCCAGAGTGGGGCTACCTAAAGAGGTTCTAACTGACCAGGGTACCCCTTTTATGTCCCAGGTCTTGAGGGAACTCTGTAAGTTGCTGCATATCAAACAGTTACGGACGTCCATGTACCATCCGCAAACGGATGGTCTGGTTGAAAGGTTTAACAAAACATTAAAAACAATGTTAAAAAGGGTGGTGTCTAAAAATGGGAAGGACTCGAACCTTCTTCTGCCCTATCTCATGTTCACTGTGTGAGAGGTACCCCAGGCCTCTACTGGGTTCTCGCCCTTCGAATTGCTATATGGCAGACATCCTCGTGGTTTGTTGGATGTAGCCAAAGAGGCGTGGGAACAGCAACCCACTCCGCATAAAAGTGTCCTTGAGTGTGCTACCAAGATGCAACAGCAGATAGAGACCGTTTTGCCTCTTGTCAGGGAGCATATGGAGGCAGCTCAGCGAGCCCAGAGTCTGATATATAATCGGCAGGCTCGGGTCCAGATCTGTAACCCGGGTGATCGGGTTTTGATTCTGGTGCCGACCTTGGACAGTAAGTTTCTGGCCAGGTGGCAGGGGCCCCACGAGATACTTGAGAAAATTGGAGAGGTAAATTACAAGGCGAATTTACTCAAACCATGGAAAGATAGGGAAACCTTCACTGAAGACAGCCCGTGGCCAGGTTTTCTAGGGGAAGTGGTTTCAGCCCATCTGTCTGAAGCAAGGGAAGCGGCAGCCACAGTAAGAATTGCTGACAGCCTCTTCTCCATGCAGGCTCATGAGGCCAGGGAGTTTATTAACCGGGACACGGTTGTGTTCTGGGACCTCCCTGGACGGACTTCCACAATTCAGCATGACATTGTCGCTGAGCCTCAGCAAAAGTCCGGCTAAAACCATACCGGGTACCCAAGGCTCGGCGACAAGCCATCTCAGAGGAAGTGCAGATGATGCTGAGGCTAGACATCATTGAGGAGTCTAAAAGTGAGTGGGCTAGTCCTATAGTGCTAATACCCAAGCCAAAAACTAAACAAGATCTCTAAGTTCGATGCATATCCCATGCCCCGAGTCGATGAGCTTTTTGAAAGGTTAGGACAAGCCTAGTATTTTTCCATTTTGGACTCACAAAAGGGTATTGGCAGGTGCCCTTAACAGAGGCTGCTTAAGATAAAACTGCCTTCATGACACCGAAGGGGCTATATCAAGACAAGGTGTTACCCTTTGGTTTGCATGGCGCCCCCACCACCTTTCAAAGGCTAATGGACATTGTACTTCAATATCGACTGGAAAAGTCACCTACCCAAAGTTCAGGCAGTGGTAGATTCTCTCCGGAAAGCGGGATTGACCGCCAACCAAAAAAAATGCGCGATTGGGTTAGAGGAAACTAAGTACCTGGGGTATGTCATTGGGCGTGGAGTTATCAAACCTCAAGTAAACAAAATAGAGGCGATTCGGAATTGGCCCCGGCCTGTCACCACTAGGCAAGTACAGCCATTCCTGGGAATCGTGGGCTTTTACATGGTTTGTTCCCCACTTTGCTATGGTGGCCATGCCATTTACAGGACACTTGAAGGGACACAAGTCAGTGATGGTTCGCTGGGATGATCGGGCGGAAGAGTCTTTCTCCACTTTGAAGTCCGCCCTGTGTGGGTCCCCGGCTTTGGTGACGCCCGACTTCAAAAGGGAGTTTATAGTACAGACCAATGCCTCCGAAGTAGGCCTCTGTGCTGTACTGTCTCAGGAAGTCAACGGGGAGGAGCATCCCATTGTCTTCCTCAGCCGTAAGCTCACGCCAGCCGAGACCAGGTACAGCATAGTGGAGAGTGAGTGCCTGGCTATCAAGTGGGCACTAGAGTCTCTCTGCTATTATTTGTTGGGGAGAAAGTTCCGCCTGGTAACCGACCACTCCCCTCTCAAGTGGATGAGCCAAGCCAAGGACAGAAATGCCTGGGTCACCCGATGGTTTCTCTCCCTACAAAATTTTATATTTTCGGTGGAACACAGGGCCGGTCGGTTGCAAGGAAACGTGGATTCCCTGTCTCGGGTACACTGTTTGACGTGTGTTCACCCCCTCAGGGTTGAACAAAAGGGGGGAAGTATGTAGGAGGGTTCAAGGGATGATCATGGATGATAGATATGTGTCACTGAGGTTCCTGGCCTCGGTGAAGTAAGAGCCAGTTTTATGTGTTAGCAGCAGTTGCTGTTTGACACGTTGCTATTTAGTATGGCTGTAATAGCTGATCTGGGACGGCTCTTACTGGGAGTAGTCAAAGTGCTGGGTGGGTGACTTCTCCCCATGTTCCAGGCCGGGTCTTGGTTTTGGGCTATAAAACATAGGCAGCACTGTCAGGTGTTGGATTAATCCTTTCTGACAGTGGAGCTCTGTCAGTCTCTGTGTTAGGACCTGGGAGTTTGGGCCTGGATTAAGGCCTGCTACCTTGTTGGTGTGAAACAGGTGGATTCTGCTTTGTCCAAGGACTTCTTCTTTGCTGCATGGTGTGAACGAACAACAGAATCACAAGGTGACTGTTTTCTTTGAAACTGACTTTTTGTTTTGTCATTTATTTAAAGGGATTCTGTCACCTCTCATAACCCAAATTCAGATTTTAAACCAGTCATGCTCCATAGCTTACCTTGAATCAGCTGTGCTGTTCTATATTGTAATCCGTCCAGTAGTTTTGCAGAAAAATGACTTTTATAATTATGCAAATTAACCCTGAAGGTGCCCAAAAGGGCGTTATGTTCCCCTTTGTGTGCCCAGTAACGCCCCTCTTACAGTGCCCAAAACGCCTTCCTCCAGAATCCCTAACCGCCCACAGCATCTCATCCCTCTCCTCCCCCTCCCTGACGGCAGAGCGACGTCTCACGCAGACGCAGTACCCACTGAGGGCTACGCCAGTGCGATTTTCTGGAGACTGAGGGAAGAGCGAGCATCGGACGTCACTGGGCTCGGCGCATGCCCAGTGACGACGATGAAGCTCCTGCCCTCAGTCTCCAGCAAATCGCACTGGCGCAGCCCTCAGTGGGTACTGCGTCTGCGCGAGACTTCGCTCGGCCGTCAGGGAGGGGGAGGAGAGGGATGAGACGCTGTGGGCGGTTAGGGATTCTGGAGGAAGGCGTTTTGGGCACTGTAAGAGGGGCGTTACTGGGCACACAAAGGGGAACATAACGCCCCTCTGGGCACCTTCAGGGTTAATTTGCTTAATTATAAAAAAAAAAATTCTGCAAAA
Source organism: Bufo bufo (assembly GCF_905171765.1). NCBI lineage: Eukaryota > Metazoa > Chordata > Amphibia > Anura > Bufonidae > Bufo > Bufo bufo. The sequence continues at coordinate 353,954,001 of NC_053391.1, read as the reverse complement.
CTACTGGACGGATTACAATATAGAACAGCACAGCCGATTCAAGGTAAGCTGTGGAGCATGACTGGTTTAAAATCTGAATTTGGGTTATGAGAGGTGACAGAATCCCTTTAATGTGTGAATAAATACTGAACTGTTTAATTCAAAGACTTTGTTGTTGCCTCTATACTGCGTCCGCTAACCTGCCTATCAGAGCGAATCCTGACAGTATTTTGTGGAAGCAGGTATATCGCAGGCCTCAATAAATATTTGGTAGAAACAGGTATATTGAACCCCTTAATCAGTATTTGGTGGAAGCAGGTATATTGCAGGCCTCAATCAATATTTGGTGGAAACAGGTATATCGAACCGCTTAATCAGTATTTTGTGGAAGCAGGTATATCAAATCACTTATTCAGTATTTTGTGGAAGCAGGTATATTGCAGGTCTCAATCAATATTTGGTAGAAACAGGTATATCGAACCCGTTAATTAGTATTTTGTGGAAGCAGGTATATCGCAGCCCTTAATCAGTATTTTGTGAAAGCAGGTATATTGCACCCCTCAATAAATATTTGGTGGAAACAGGTATATCAAACCCCTTAATTGGTATTTTGTGGAAGCAGGTATATCGCAGCCCTAAATCAGTATTTTGTGTAAGCAGTTATATCAAACCCCTTAATCAGTATTTTGTGGAAGCAGGTATATCGCACCTGTAACGGAACTCCTGGCACCCCGACCGGGTACCTCCATTGATAGATGCTCCTAGTGCTTCCCGAGGACTCCAAGCACTACACCAAAACCACCGCTCTACACCAAAACCACCACAGGAACCAGGAACAGGAACAAGCTTGGTTGGGGGTCTCACCGTCTTCCACCCACGCTGGACCTACGACAAGGCTCCAGGCTCGAGTGGGTGAACCTCTCCTAAATCCAGAAAGCAGGAACAGCTCTTACAAGAGCTAGTAGTTATAGCCAGGGGAGTATAGCAAATCTTCAGCGTATAGCAATCCCCAGTGTCGATCAGTTACCCAAACACCAGCCTCAACATGATGAAGGGTAAAACAGGAACTCACTTTATTGAAGATCAACTCAGTATATATACAGTTCAAGATGTCTAAAAACATAACGCAATCAACCATGAACAACATGCAAACAGACCTCTTCACCCCCTCCATAATGAATGAATAGGAAGAGAGGAGACACATGGGATTATCTCCTGAGTGTATCATAGGGTGATCTACTCATCTAGGAGTCGGCTGCTATTATAATCAACTATCTTAATCCCATCACTAACACAATCAGTGGGAGTCTCAGTGCAGAGTTAACCCTTTTTGTGTTGCTGATTCCACACCATGCCTTTTTAATTGGCAATAGGAAATATGTGGCATATAAATTCCACACATAAATCATGGTTCATAGTTCTTTGTAACCTCAAAAGGTCTGGGGGGGGGGGGGTTCCATAGTTCTGGGTCCATAGTCTGTAGGAAGGAGGCTGGCCCTCAGGCTTCTCCAGCAGCCCCAGTGACGGTTCAGTCCGTCACATTTCTCCCCTCCCAACAGTAGACTAACCAGGTACCTGACCTCCTGTCGGTCGGTGCCTGAGTTAGTCGAGTAGCCCACCCATAAACAAACACTGGTCCTGTTGAACTCTGGGGCCTGGCTCTGTTCTGTATGTCCCCAGCTGTTGAGTGGGCATCTGCTACTCCTTGCTTCATTGTTGTTCTCTAGTGTGGAGCTGTGGGTACTTTGTGGGCAGAGGCCGACTGCGCTCTGCCCATATGCCAGCTCTTCCGCTGGGGTAGCCTGTGGGGAGTCAGCCTCTGGACAAGAGGATAGGGGAGGGCAGAGTGACCAGATGCCAGCTCTTCCGCTGGGGTAGCCTGTGGGGAGTCAGCCTCTGGACAAGAGGATAGGAGAGGGCAGAGGCCAACTGCGCTCTGCCCAGATGCCAGCTCTTCCGCTGGGGTAGCCTGTGGGGAGTCAGCCTCTGGACAAGAGGATAGGGGAGAGCAGAGGCCAACTGCGCTCTGACCAGATGCCAGCTCTTCCGCTGGGGTAGCCTGTGGGGAGTCAGCCTCTGGACAAGAGGATAGGGGAGGGCAGAGGCTGACTGCACTCTGCCCAGATGCCAGCTCTTCCGCTGGGATGGGGTCAGGCAATCCTACCTAGCCAAAGATTTAGATAAGGGGGAGGAGGCCTGCGACATCAGTTCCGCATAGAAGGAAGATACTGGTTTACACAACTCTCTCAATCTAGCAACCTTTTCAATGGAACTATATTCTAGCTTAATGAGATCCTTACCAAATTGTTTAGTACATGCATGTCTAAGTTAGAAGTATCTAAACAAACCAGATTTGGGGATCTTAAATTCTTCCCTGAAGTCTCTAAATGTCTTGAAGTTTCCCTCTACGTATAGTTGGGTAGCGTACTTCACCCCATGTCCCGGCCAGAACTCTTCCTGTAGTCCTTGATTACGCCACAACGGCGTCACCGGGGACAACTCCCCTCTGTCTTCCCCATTCTTGTTCACTCGTACAGTTTTTCTCCAAATAGTTAATACCGCCAACATATTGGAGGTAAGACATCTAACTGGGTATTTACCCTCCCTAAATATGAGGTTTGTTCAAGCTTCATATGACCCCAACAATGCAGCCTCCAGAACAGTCGCTGGATTATTGCCATCTGCTCTGATCTACCAACTGGCATATGTCAGCTGCACTGCTTGGTAGTACTTGTACAAATCAGGGAGAGCCAAACCCCACCTGACTAAAGACACTTTCAGCGTATCTCTAGCAATTATGGGCTGTGTATTGGGCCATAGGAAGGGAGTCAGTAATTTATCAATCAAATTTATTAATAAAGAGTCTTTTACGAAGTTGACTCCTTTCTGTTCTTGGGAAAGGGAGCTAGGCACCTCCTTCTCGGCGGAGCAATAGAAAAAAGCCCTAAACTTCATTTCCAAGGGGTTAAAATGTATCCTTCATTATGAATTATTAATGAAAACTATCTTGAGATGGTATGTGACTCCGGACCGTTTGAGCCACCTTTTCCCGGGAGTCTTACATTTATGCTGGAGAGGATGCGGGCACAGAGGCACACTGTACCACGTCCTTTGGTCTTGCCCTCTTCTCCAAAGATTATGAAAAGATGCCTTCTCTCTCGCTTCTGATTTGCTGGGTCACCAGCTAACTCCTTCGCCTTCAATGGCTCTATTGTTCATAGATTTAGACACCATCCCGTACAACCTCCGGGTAATCATAGGGCATCTCTTTCTATCAACTAAACTAGCCATCACCCACAATTGGAAAAGCTCAAATATTTCTAGCTTATCAGATGCCCTTTTAAAACTAAATACCACATAATAATAATAATAATATTTATTATTAACCCCTTCTACCCCGGGCCAGTTTTCACCTTCCTGCCCAGGCCATTTTTTGCAAATCTGACATGTGTCACTTTATGTGGTAATAACTTTGGAACGCTTTTATTTATCCAAGCCATTCTGAGACTGTTTTATCGTGACACATTGTACTTCATGACAATCATAAATTTGAGTCAATATATTTCACATTTATGAAAAAATCCCAAATTTTCAAAAAAAATAGAAAAATTCTAAATTTTCCAAGAGTTCATCTTCTATATTAGTGGAGAAGCGGGTTTTGGGAGAAGAGGACTGAGCAGTTGTGTAGAGGGTCTGTGGGGACTGTGTACTGAAGCTTTCTCTGATGTTGACTATCTTTTGTTTGAAGTATGCGGCAAAGTCCTCAACTAAGATGAGAGGAGAGGGTGGGGGCGCTGGGGGACGGAGAAGGGAGTTAAAAGTGTTAAAAAGTTGTTTAGGGCTGTGGGCCAGGGAATAGATGCATCAGCGAGTGAAGATTTGAATATGAGGAGGGATTGCTTGTATTCGGTGAATTAATCTTTAGAATGGGATTTCTTCCATCGCCGCTCAGCAGCCCTGGAAATTTGTTTTTTGGTCAGGTTGGTGTGCCTGGGTTGTCTGTTGATTATTCAGGTTTTGTTGTGTGTGAGGGGAGCAACTGAGTCCAGATCTGTACTTATTGCGGTGTTATACAGGGTGGTGGCAGCATCTGTGTATTGGAGGAAACATTTAGTAGAGAGTGGCAGAAAGCAAGCGAAATTCGAGATGTTTAAGGTTCCTGCAGGGGTATGCTAGTGTGTGGACAGGTGGAGCAGCAGAAGAGACCAGTGAAGAGAAGGTGAGTAGGTTGCGTTCGGATAGGGGGAGAGGCGAATTAGAAAGGTTAGATAGGGAGCAGAGGCAGGTAAAGATAAGATCCAGAGTCACCTTGTCTGTTTCCGTGTGTGGTTTGTGACTGTCGTCTGTGACCATCGTGTGTCGTCCTGCATGGGGTCCAGAAATCTGCCTGTCTGCGCAGCTCCGCTTGGGACCACCATGTGTCGTTCCGCATGGGGTCCAGGCATCTGCTAGTCCGTGTCTTGCCATCGGTGAGAGGGCTTCTGGTTTCTCCAGAGGGAGGACATCTCTGTCATGTCTTTGTCTCTGTTTGCTTTGGTGTGTTTGCCTTAGATGTTCTAGCTGTTGGTCGGACCCTCGCTAGAACATGACAGTATCACTATGCAATAGGGAAGACATTTCAAATGAAATATTATTGCAATATACAGTACAGACCAAAAGTTTGGACACACCTTCTCATTCAAAGAGTTTTCTTTATTTTCATGACTATGAAGGCATCAAAACTATGAATTAACACATGTGGAATTATATACATAACAAACAAGTGTGAAACAACTGAAAATATGTCATATTCTAGGTTCTTCAAAGTAGCCACCTTTTGCTTTGATTACTGCTTTGCACACTCTTGGCATTCTCTTGATGAGCTTCAAGAGGTAGTCCCCTGAAATGGTCTTCCAACAGTCTTGAAGGAGTTCCCAGAGATGCTTAGCACTTGTTGGCCCTTTTGCCCTTACTCTGCGGTCCATCTCACCCCAAACCATCTCGATTGGGTTCAGGTCCGGTGACTGTGGAGGCCAGGTCATCTGGCGCAGCACCCCATCACTCTCCTTCATGGTCAAATAGCCCTTACTTTCAAAGTTTTCCCAATTTTTTGGCTGACTGACTGACCTTCATTTCTTAAAGCTGCTTCATTTCTTTACTTAGCTGCTTTTTTCTTGCCATAATACAAATTCTAACAGTCTATTCAGTAGGACTATCAGCTGTGTATCCACCTGACTTCTCCTCAACGCAACTGATGGTCCCAACCCCATTTATAAGGCAAGAAATCCCACTTATTAAACCTGACAGGGCACACCTGTGAAGTGAAAACCATTTCCAGGGACTACCTCTTGAAGCTCATCAAGAGAATGCCAAGAGTGTGCAAAGCAGTAATCAAAGCAAAAGATGGCTACTTTGAAGAACCTAGAATATGACATATTTTCTGTTGTTTCACACTTGTTTGTTATGTATATAATTCCACATGTGTTAATTCATAGTTTTGATGCCTTTAGTGTGAATCTACAATTTTCATAGTCATGAAAATAAAGAAAACTCTTTGAATGAGGAGCTGTGTCCAAACTTTGGTCTGTACTGTACATGCAATAAAAATATTGTTCGTTTTTTTATGTACTGTTCATTTTCTACTGCGCTAGTGCCCCCTGTTTTTTCCCATGTGCCTGAAAGTCTGGTCTGCCTTATCCTGCATTCACAAATACATCAACTCTTCCTATTTTCCCAGGAGTCACACCCAACTGTATCCACATCCCCAGGACACATACAATTGGGTAGCTGCATCAGCGGTGCTAGGGCAAAGGAATCATTAGTTCCCTGCTCCGTCACTCAGCACGTTTTTGTAATGCAGGCTGCGTGATGTGCAGGAGCAGGCTTGGTAAGAAAAGGAAAAAACCTACATAGAAAAACGGAGCCCATAATGGGCGTTTTTCTATGTAGGTTTTTTTTCTGATAACTTTGGGAGCTTGTACCATGGTCATTGTTCACCAGTGTGCCAGTAATCTAGCAACACTTGCACTGTTGACTCATTTTCTGCTATGTGTGCTAGGTTTGGTTGTTGTTTCTTTCTTTTGTTGATTCTTGGTAAGAAAAGGGCAGGCTTGCATCACAGGATAGCAACAAAGAATCAGTGAGAGGTAAGTTTCTTCAAATACAGTATGTGTGCACCATATACAGGAGAACATGGCACAATATACAGGCAGCATAGAGCAAGAAGAAAAATATAAAGGTGGTATTCTTGTATAGCCAAGAAAAGCAGGCACCGCCATTATCCCAAGCAAAGGGTGCTACGTTGTGTGAAAAAAACCATAAGGGAGTAGAAAAAAAGGCCACACATATATAACAGCACACCCCAAGATTATAAAAAATGAATACAAATGTTATTGAGTATCATCTAAAACATGAAACCACATCAGAAACTGGTAAACTTAAAAACAAAAACATATAAAACATACAGAGGGCAAAGCCTGTGTATTTCCCCTCTGTATTGGCCACCATCTCTTCCAACAGTCGAAACCCTCAATATGCAATATGCAGTAACATTTAATAATCTGTTCAGCTACTATTTGTTTTAATCATATAATATGAAACCCCTACGTAAGGTGCAAGTGCTAAGGCAAAGGAAATACAATGTGTCCCACTCCGACTTATCATAAGAAACTTTAAGCTGTCCTCACATGTGAAACAAGAAGAGGTTAGCATTACAGAGGGGACACATTATTTGTTGGGCAAAGACCTTTTTGTCTTTTGTAGGAAGTTAATTTTTTGTCTGCTGTATTCTCCAACAAATGTCGTTGATGGAATTCAGGATCTCTTGCACCTACTCAAAGAAAATCATTTGGAGACAGGTAATCGATTTCAGTATAAACATAGTCTTGCGTCACGCCCATGTAAATTACTTTCCACTAAGTAATTCATGGTCCTACCAAGTGTTGCTGTCCAACCCAACAGATGTTTTCAAACATAAATTTGATCGCCAGTTGGATAGGGCTGATAGGTTAATTTTTATGTTTCACCTTGCAGACCATTTGGGAGGTTCAGAGACATTACAAAAGAATTTGATCATGCAAAAAAGAGCACATCATGTGAACAGTGATTATTGTATGAGAATAACATAGGGTTAATTCTTTTGTTTCACCTTGCTGAACAGTTGTGATGTTCAGAAATATTATAAAAGAGTCTGATAATGCAAAAAATGCAGTGAACATCATGTGAGAACAACATGGGATTCATTCTATAGTTTCACCTTGATGTACAAATGTGAGGTTTAAATATGCTAAAAACGAGTTTGTGTGTGCATAACAACAGTATACCATGATTAGGGACAAGTAATACTTTGTCCAAAACGCGTAGGTACGTTTTTTAATCGTTGTACAAGATGTTTTTAAGGGTTTTGGAGTGTTGGAGAATTATCCTTTTTGAATTTGTTCAATGTGAATACATCTGTATCCAGCTCAGGACATTTCCTAGCACGTGTTATTTTGATATCCAACAGAGATAAGACGGTGAGTAAAAAGTGCACAGGACTAGGGGTCCTGAGAACAAAAGGTGCACAGAACCAGTGGTTTGGGGAATAGGGGCCCTTGCAGAAATACCTGTATATACCTGCAACCACTTGTTTAACCCCTTAGTGACCACCCATACGTGTTTTTAAGGCAGTCACTAAGGGGCCCAGTCTAAGCACTGCACTGGGGACCCGTGAGAGCCGCGGCCCTGCTGTAACAGCTCGTACCGGCATGAGTGCCGATCCAGGCTGTTTAACACTTTACATGCTGCGGGCAATAGTGCCTGCCACAGGTAAAGTGCTGACTCCCATCGGCAACCTGCAAATGCGATCGCGGGATGCCAATGTATGTGAAGGATGGCTGGGGTCTCGTGTAGGCCCCAAACCAGCCTTGAGTAATTTCCAGCAGACTGCGCCTCTCTGGCACCCCCTGCTGGTCAAAGTCAGAATAGCCATTAAAATGCAATGCACTATATGGATTGCACTATAGGGATTTTAAAATTCATTGCGTTTTAAAAGCAATCAAATACTGTCTATTAAGTGGTAAAAAAAAAACAAAAAAACTTTCAAAATACGCTTTTATTTTCATTGAAAATATGCTTTTCAATGAAAAAAAAATCTCTGCCATACGTTTGGTATCGCCGCGTTTGTAACGACCCGGACTATATAAATATCATGTAAATTATCTCCTATGGTGAATGCCGTAAAAAATAAAAAAAAAGACAGAATTGCTAATTTATTCTTAGTTGCCACCAAAAAAATTAACAAGTGATCAAAAAGTATAATTTACTCCAAAATGATACCAATGAAAAATACAAATTGTCCCGCAAAAATCAAGCCCTCACACAACTCCATAGAAATAAAAAGAAAAAGTTATGGGTCTTGGCAAGCAGCGATGCAAAAAGATTTTTTTTTCCTTTTAAAAAAGGAGGTTTTATTGCAAAAAAATACGGTATATGTATTTGGTATTACTGTAATCATACTGGCCAAGAGAATAAAGATATTATGTTATTTATGCCTGAAAATGAACGTCGTAAAATTTATAACGTGAAAACACAGTGGCAATATTTCTGTTATTCCCATTTCCCTCCCAGGAAGAGTTAATAAAAGTTAATCAGAAAGTTGTGTACCCGAAAATGGCGCCATTAAAAACTACAACTTTTCCTGCAAAAAAACAAGCCCTCATATAAACAGAAAAATAAAAAAGTTATAATTCTTGAAACACGACGATGAAAAAAGTAAAAAAAAACGCTTGGTCAGTAAGGCCAAAAACATGCTGGTCACTAAGGGGTTAAAGCATACCTGAGTAAAAAAAAAAAAGTTTGCATAATGGCTGTGCATCTTTGTATGATCATAACTGAAGGAACAGGTGTTTTTGGGCTTCTCATATCTTTTTCAGCCTAATTATTCCCCTCTTCAGCTGCACAGCTAGAGGCATTTCTCTTACAATCAGGTGGTGTCTCCCTTCTGTGGAGTCTGCTACCACTGTACTGCTGTGATGCCCTTTTCCTTACTTCCCACTGTTTGTTTTCACCTCCGGAGTCACAGAACAGATTAGAAGGGAGAGATCACACTTACAAAAAGGCAGGACAAATCATATCTATGTGACTCTATGCAATTAATGGAAAAAATAACCATAGTTGCTGGTACCCTGCTTGTCACTTGCAATGTAGATGTTTTGTACCACTAGGATGAGATGTTGGCAGTTGTCTGCTTTTTAGACCATCAAACCAACTCTAATTGGACACACAACTGTTTCTTAATTGCTCTTTTTAATATTTGTTGCTACAACACTGCTATTCGATTTTTGACAGTAAGTTTTTTTTTAGAGGTTTCGGTACAGCAATGGGTGTATGGTGTGCCCCCTTCTATGCCAGCCTCTTCTTGAGGTGGTGGGACCGAACACATACATTTTGCAAATCTTTCAAAAATGACGAATGTGTTAAAATGGTTTTGATTTATCGACAATATTGTATTTTTTTGGGTGAATGAGCAGGAGAAAAATGCATCTCTTGCATAACTGCAGATTTTCTGTAGCTTTGGATCACAATCAGGAATAAGTCTTTCTCCAAATTTTATAATTCATTTAGAAGCATCTATATTAATTAATAGGGACAATTACAATCCCCAAAAAATTGGGACATTGTTTAGAATGTAAATAAAAACAAAATGCAATAATTTGCAAACCTCATAGACCAATATTTTATTCACAGTAGATCATGAAATAATTACCTCATTTAGATGACAGCAATGTCGTGGGGAAGTGACTCCATAGTCCTTCATATACCAGCCAGACAATCCAGGTGGACCTCAACTCTTTAATTTATAATCCAATATAATCCAATATTACAGCAATATCTCAGGGAATTGCCTCTACATATCTCCCCAACCAGGAGATCATCAATCATATCCCCAGGACCTGGCCTCAATACAGATCCTGACCCTTGCCGTACACAATAGCTGAACAGCCCATGGGCAGGTGGGAGCATGAATAATTACCAGACCCAAACCAGTCTTCTACTTCAGTCCAGCATATTCTAGAGGGTCCATGGGCAAAAGGTGAAAGGTTCATAACCGCCCCCCCTCCCAGCAGATTCCAAGGGGATCACATTGCACATTGTTTATTTAGTAAAGCCCTCAGCAAGACACAAACATTTTCTAACACCTACACAGGCCTCTGACCACCTCACTTGTGGTCCATATGGATCCACTTGCTTTAGTCCATTGTTATAACAGTCCATATACAGACAGTCCATGACTTCTTGGGACAGAGTACTGTCTGGAAACATCCTGAGGTACCATACATCTCAATGTGGCTTCCAGATAACCCCCAGCAGTTAGTCTTTGAGCTGCTCAGTTCATAAGGCCCGGTCAGATGGCTTCCGGGACAGCCCAGCCTGTGAAATGTAGTCTCTGGGATCAGGAGGCTTTATAGTATCTTTTATTACATTTAAAATTCATCTTGGGCACAACATGGTCCATTCACATGCTCTCTCCCTCCATATATCAGGCCTCAATATATTCTGTAATGTACAGTAGGTCCCCTATTTGTCCCATCATTTAGACAAACAGTGGACCAGACATCATCATCACTGATGAAGTTTTGGGGCAGTCCAAAGTATTTAAAGACTGACGAAAGAGGGCAAAGGTGCAATCAGTTACAAGAGGAAAAGTACTGATAGAGGAGAATGACAGAGAAGTCTCTTGTGTCTTAGCACCAGGGGCGGATTAAGTGCATCATAGGCTGTTTAGTGAACTTGGGCCCCCTTTATCAATAACTCCCCCCTCCCCCTTTTGTGTTCTGTCCCCATATTTTTTTTTATAGAGGTATATTTTAAAGGGACATTTATCAAAACGGATTATTAACTATAGCAACCAATCAGATTCCATCTTTCATTTTCCAAAGGAGATCTGAAAAGTGGAAGGTCAAATCTAATTTGTTGCTAGGGGCAACTAAACCAGTTTTCCATAGAACCAGTTTGGATTAATGTTCCCCAAAATGTAGAAATATTTGATATGCCACTCTGGAGTTTTGGCTGTGCTCTGACTGAAATGGCTCCTACTGCTGGCCTCCTTGCCTCTACTGCTGCTCTGCCTCTCTCTTTATAGGTGTCCAGCACAAGAAAAACAAATACAATTACGAATAGATTAGAGCCATTCTGTGGAGCTTTGACTCACTCTGCCTAAAATGGAGGATGCCCTGTTGCTGCTCTACCTGAAAGAGAGCCTTCACATAGACTAACGTGTCACGAGGTGATGAAGCTGGCGCTGGGGAGAGAGGGGCAGGCACTGCGGAAATTCTCTGCTTGAAAGTGATTGAAAGAGGGGTGCAGTGATGTCAGTCACTCCCTTCTCACTCCCTCCACTCCGGCTCAAGTGTTATTATTGCAGTACTATCGCTGCGTATTCATATCACAAGAATGTTATAGTGTTGCGGACGGGGCAGGGGCGTTTGGGATGGCCATAGGCCCCTTGCTGGGCCTGGGGCTGCCGACCCAAACGTTCCTGCTTAGCACTATGTTGGTCACCGGTTCTCTTGGAACCCGTGTCTGGTCCTCCGTCCCAGGCTTGTTCCTCCAGTGCTCCTTCTTCCACTTCAGTACTCACTGTCTTCTGATTATTATTTACATCCATGTGAGAAGACAGAGCTCCTGGAGAGGGAACAACAGTTGTAACATTCCCATTTATGTGGAGCTGGGACACAGCAGACTGCACAGTATCATTACAGCTGGGTCACTGAACATCTTTGTAAGGTGAAATGGACCCAGGACACATTATTTTTCAAACAGACCTAACAGACTTAACAGGTCCCTCATATCACTTAGTATAGCCCACCATCATCAAACACTCACCAACACAACATATTCATATATACTAGGATTGTAAGTTATAGTGGCTCACTCCACTTGTCACCGTGGTAATGGTGCCCTGCTGCAAGTGATTCACCTACTCTCTTAATTTAAACAAATGTAAAATAATCAGCAGGCACTTACCATCTGAATTTCAGATATATAACACATTTATTATAATGATCAAATAAAATATTATGGATAATACTACAATATATCTTAAACTTTACATACAATATATGAAAAGAATTAATAACCATATAACCAATTACAAATGGAAAAAGGTATCAGATGTGATAGAATCAATTAAAAAATCGAATAAAAAAATCAGATAAAAATCAGATGGAGTATCACATAGAATTAATAGAAGTATCCACTAGGTGTACTTGTCTATATGTCCTTGTCAACAATCCAATACAAAGTTCTTTACAGAATGTGCACGATTGCAATATATATTCGACCAAATTTCGATCGGTCTTTTATCGCAGATATCCTTAATTTATGCACTGAAGTGTCTGTTATTTTCAATAGGACACTAAGGCTGTGCAGTTATATCAATGGGTGACTTTCGAATTAATAATACAATGTATCTTGCATAAGATCAGGTAGTCAATTGTTCGTATAAAACTGTAGAGGCGTCCCTCTCACAGTTCAGCTACTCACCCAGACCCAGAACTTTTGTCTTTTCTTTTCGTATGGTGTGGTTATGGCGCTCAGCTGTCGGCGTCCCACGTGGTAGTAGATAGATACGTTTTAAGAAAAAGACGAAGTTGTCGAAGTTATCTTGAATGATTCCAGCTTTTTCGGATCTGTACTTTTTAATCCTGCAGGATAATTTAATTGGTAGTTTGGTTCCTTTAGTCCGCCAGATGCGTTTCGAGGTGACCTCACCTCTTCCTCAGTGGCTTAACAAGAGGTGAGGTCACCTCGAAACGCGTCTGGCGGACTAAAGGAACCAAACTACCAATTAAATTATCCTGCAGGATTAAGAAGTACAGATCCGAAAAAGCTGGAATCATTCACGATAACTACGACAACTTCGTCTTTTTCTTAAAACGTATCTATCTACTACCACGTGGGACGCCAACAGCTGAGCGCCATAACCACACCATACAAAAAGAAAGGACAAAAGTTCTGGGTCTGGGTGAGTAGCTGAACTGTGAGAGGGACGCCTCTACAGTAAGCGTTATCGAATTTTATACGAACAATTGACTACCTGATCTTATGCAAGATACATTGTATTATTAATTCGAAAGTCACCCATTGATATAACTGCACAGCCTTAGTGTCCTATTGAAAATAACAGACACTTCAGTGCATAAATTAAGGATATCTGCGATAAAAGACCGATCGAAATTTGGTCGAATATATATTGCAATCGTGCACATTCTGTAAAGAACTTTGTATTGGATTGTTGACAAGGACATATAGACAAGTACACCTAGTGAACACTTGAAATTGCATTTGAATATTATTCGAAAAAATCCCATCCAAATAATTCTATGTGATACTCTATCTGATTTTTATCAAATTTTTTATTTGATTTTTTTTTATTTGATTTTTTTATTGATTCTATCACATCTGATACCTTTTTCCATTTGTAATTGGTTATATGGTTATTAATTCTTTTTAAATATTGTATGTAAAGTTTAAGATATATTGTAGTATTATCCATAATATTTCATCCATAATATTTTATTTGATTATTATAATAAATGTGTTATATATATGTGATATTCATATATAAAAATATTTTATTTTTTACAAAATTCTTATCGCAATAAACTATATTTGTCTTCGTTTATCAAGACCATGGATTTTCTCTATAATGACACAACGACATGGTCATCAACAAGTGAGCTATGCATTCCAAAGAGAAACCACTTATGATCTTTACATCTTTAGCCATTTGTTGTTTGTATTGTTCCCAGAGCTTCTAAGGTTTGGAAGGATGGCAGCATGAGAAATGATCGCAAACGGCTCACTGATTTTGACAGGTGATTTGCTTATAACTGCCTCCTGAAGGCAATCATGCTATTGTTGGTCATTATCAACCTAAGCCAAGTCTCAAACATGCTTATTTGTATGAGTGACAAAGTGTACCGTCATGAGTGCTTCAAAGGATGTTGGACCTCGAACAAGCAACATACGAAGATAAAAGCATTCTTCAAAGTTAGGATGAACAGTGTAGACTCTGCCAAGCGCATTAGTAACAACAACATCTTGACCTAGAATGCGAGTGCCTTGTTTGTGAGATTGCCATGTCTTTGCAGTAGTCCACATGTAGTAAGCAGGAACCTCAACATAAAGCAGCGTCCTTGCAAATTCGTCTCTCTGACTGAGTTAAAAAAAATGCAGTCAGAGTTGTTCTAGGTGGATTGTGAGCTCTTTGAGGTGCATTGTCAGTAGTAAAATACACTCTCTGGCCATTTTCCAAGTGAACAGAGAGATGCTGAACCATCGGATGTCTCTTATGAATGGGAAATCCGAGAATTTGCCAGACAGATTTGTTGCTATTTATGTAGCGGCCATGTTGATACTGTTGAACTTCATTAGCAACAATTTCATTGTTTGTAATTGCAAAAATCGATTGATCAGAACTAGGGATGAGCGAACCCGAACTGTATAGTTCGGGTTCGTACCGAATTTTGGGGTGTCCGTGACACGGACCCGAACATTTTCGAAAAAGTCTGTGTTCGGTGTTCGGGTTCGGTGTTTCTTGGCGCTTTTTGAAAGGCTGCAAAGCAGCCAATCAACAAGCGTCATACTACTTGCCCCAAGAGGCCATCACAGCCTTGCCTACTATTGGCATGGCTGTGATTGGCCAGTGCAGCATGTGACCCAGCCTCTATATAAGCTTGGGTCACGTTGCGCTGCACGTCACTCTGCTGATTGAAGCATAGGGAGAGGTTGCAGCTGCGACGTTAGGGCGAGATTAGGCAGTGATTAACTCCTCCAAAAGACTTCATTCTGTGATCGATCTGCAGCTGTGGATCATTGAAGTGCTAGTATTGACTTGCTCACTTTTTTGAGGCTGCCCAGAGCGTTTTTAGATCACTTTTTTTCTGGGGTGATCGGCGGCCATTTTGTGACTTGTGGTGCGCCAGCACAAGCTATCACCAAGTGTATTTAACCATCAATAGTGTGGTTATTTTGTGCTATATCCTACATCAGCTGCAGGCTGAGCCTGTGTCACCGAAGTGCATTTAACCATCAACAGTCTGGTTATTTTTTGGCCATATACTACATCAGCTGCAGGCTGAGCCTGTGTCACCGAAGTGCATTTAACCATCAACAGTCTGATTATTTTTTTGCTATATACTACATCTGGTGCAGGCTGAGCCTGTGTCACCCAAGTGCATTTAACCATCAACAGTGTGGTTATTTTTTGGCCATATACTACATCAGGGGCAAGTTGAGCCTGTCACCCAGCGCCTAAAAAATAGACCTGACATTTCTATTCAACCAAATCTGTACTGTTTTAGCTGGTCAAGTTATTTGTAGTGACCGTAAAAGCACACTTTTTGTTCTGGGTTGAAAAACTATTCCCAAATTTGCCATTCTCAAAATAACTAGTTTCTGGTATTTGAGGCCTACTTGAAATCTATCCCAAAAAGGATATCTTACATTGAAGGTACTGATAGTGTCATTCAGAAAAACCTAAGACACACGCTACCGTGCAGATAGAAGTCTGATTCTGAGATTAAACCTTAACCTGTCACACAGTGCAAAAAAAAACAGGTCTCACATTTCTATTCAACCAAATCTGTACTGTTTTAGCTGGTCAAGTTATTTGTAGTGACCGTAAAAGCACATTTTTTTTTCTGGGTTGAAAAACTATTCCCAAATTTGCCATTCTCAAAATTGTGGTGAACGGGAACAATGAGGAAAACATCTAATAAGGGACGCGGACGTGGACATGGTCGTGGTGGTGTTAGTGGACCCTCTGGTGCTGGGAGAGGACGTGGCCGTTCTGCCACAGCCACACGTCCTAGTGTACCAACTACCTCAGGTCCCAGTAGCCGCCAGAATTTACAGGGATATTTGGTGGGGCCCAATGCTGTTCTAAGGATGGTAAGGCCTGAGCAGGTACAGGCATTAGTCAATTGGGTGGCCGACAGTGCATCCAGCACGTTCACATTATCTCCCACCCAGTCTTCTGCAGAAAGCGCACAGATGGCGCATGAAAACCAAGCCCATCAGTCTGTCACATCACCCCCATGCATATCAGGGAAACTGTCTGAGCCTCAACTTATGCAGCAGTCTTTTATGCTGTTTGAAGACTCTGCTGCCAGGGTTTCCCAAGGGCATCCACCTAGCTCTTCACCAGGGGTGGAAGAGATAGAATGCAGTAACGCACAACCACTTATGTTTCCTGATAATGAGGACATGGGAATACCACCTCAGCACGTCTCTGATGATGACGAAACACAGGTGCCAACTGCTGCGTCTTTCTGCAGTGTGCAGACTGAACAGGAGGTCAGGGATCAAGACTGGGTGGAAGACGATGCAGGGGACGATTAGGTCCTAGACCCCACATGGAATGAAGGTCGTGCCACTGACTTTCAGAGTTCGGAGGAAGAGGCAGTGGTGAGACCGAGCCAACAGCGTAGCAAAAGAGGGAGCAGTGAGCAAAATCAGAACACCCGCCGCCAAGAGACTCCGCCTGCTACTGACCGCCGCCATCTGGGACCGAGCACCCCAAAGGCAGCTTCAAGGAGTTCCCTGGCATGGCACTTCTTCAAACAATGTGCTGACGACAAGACCCGAGTGGTTTGCACGCTGTGCCATCAGAGCCTGAAGCGAGGCATTAACGTTCTGAACCTTAGCACAACCTGCATGACCAGGCACCTGCATGCAAAGCATGAATTGCAGTGGAGTAAACACCTTAAAAACAAGGAAATCACTCAGGCTCCCCCTGCTGCCTCTTCTGCTGCTGCCGCCTCAGCCTCTTCTGCTGCTGCCGCCGCCTCGGCCTCTTCTGCTGCTGCTGCCGCCGCCTTGGCCTCTTCCTCTGCCTCTGGAGGAACGTTGGCACCTGCCGCCCAGCAAACATGGGATGTACCACCAACACCACCACCTGCGTCACCAAGCATCTCAACCACGGCAGCGTTCAGCTCTCCATCTCACAAACATTTGAGAGAAAGCGTAAATTCCCACCTAGCCACCCTCGATCCCTGGCCCTGAATGCCAGCATTTATAAACTACTGGCCTATGAAATGCTGTCATTTAGGCTGGTGGACACACACAGCTTCAAACAGCTCATGTCACTTGCTGTCCCACAGTATGTTGTTCCCAGCCGCCACTACTTCTCCAAGAGAGCCGTGCCTTCCCTGCACAAACAAGTGTCCGATAAAATCAAGTGTGCACTGCGCAACGCCATCTGTGGCAAGGTCCACCTAACCACAGATATGTGGACCAGTAAGCACGGCCAGGGACGCTATATCTCCCTAACTGCACACTGGGTAAATGTAGTGGCGGCTGGGCCCCAGGCGGAGAGCTGTTTGGCGCACGTCCTTCCGCCACCAAGGATCGCAGGGCAACATTCTTTGCCTCCTGTCTCCTCCTCCTCCTACTCAGCTTCCTCCTCCTCTTCTTCCACCTGCTCATCCAGTCAGCCACACACCTTCACCACCAACTTCAGCACAGCACGGGGTAAACGTCAGCAGGCCATTCTGAAACTCATATGTTTGGGGGACAGGCCCCACACCACACAGGAGTTGTGGCGGGGTATAGAACAACAGACCGACGAGTGGTTGCTGCCGGTGAGCCTCAAGCCCGGCCTGGTGGTGTGCGATAATGGGCGAAATCTCGTTGCAGCTCTGGGACTAGCCGGTTTGACGCACATCCCTTGCCTGGCGCATGTGCTGAATTTGGTGGTGCAGAAGTTCATTCGCAACTACCCCGACATGTCAGAGCTGCTGCATAAAGTGCGGGCCGTCTGTTCGCGCTTCCGGCGTTCACACCCTGCCGCTGCTCGCCTGTCTGCGCTACAGCATAACTTCGGCCTTCCCGCTCACCGCCTCATATGCAACGTACCCACCAGGTGGAACTCCACCTTGCATATGCTGGACAGACTGTGCGAGCAGCAGCAGGCCATAGTGGAGTTTCAGTTGCAGCACGCACGGGTCAGTCGCACTGTGGATCAGACACACTTCACCACCAATGACTGGGCCTCCATGCGAGACCTGTGTGCCCTGTTGCGCTGTTTCGAGTACTCCACCAACATGGCCAGTGGCGATGACGCCGTTATCAGCGTTACAATACCACTTCTATGTCTCCTTGAGAAAACACTTAGGGCGATGATGGAAGAGGAGGTGGCCCAGGAGGAAGAGGAGGAAGAGGGGTCATTTTTAGCACTTTCAGGCCAGTCTCTTCGAAGTGACTCAGAGGGAGGTTTTTTGCAACACCAGAGGCCAGGTACAAATGTGGCCAGACAGGGCCCACTACTGGAGGACGAGGAGGACGAGGATGAGGAGGAGGTGGAGGAGGATGAGGATGAAGCATGTTCACAGCGGGGTGGCACCCAAAGCAGCTCGGGCCCATCACTGGTGCGTGGCTGGGGGGAAACACAGGACAATGACGATACGCCTCCCACAGAGGACAGCTTGTCCTTACCTCTGGGCAGCCTGGCACACATGAGCGACTACATGCTGCAGTGCCTGCGCAACGACAGCAGAGTTGCCCACATTTTAACGTGTGCGGACTACTGGGTTGCCACCCTGCTGGATCCCCGGTACAAAGACAATGTGCCCACCTTACTTCCTACACTGGAGCGTGATAGGAAGATGCGCGAGTACAAGCGCACGTTGGTAGACGCGCTACTGAGAGCATTCCCAAATGTCACAGGGGAACCAGTGGAAGCCCAAGGCGAAGGCAGAGGAGGAGCAAGAGGTCGCCAACGCAGCTGTGTCACGCCCAGCTCCTCTGAGGGCAGGGTTAGCATGGCAGAGATGTGGAAAAGTTTTGTCAACACGCCACAGATAACTGCACCACCACCTGATACGGAACGTGTTAGCAGGAGGCAACATTTCCCTAACATGGTGGAACAGTACCTGTGCACACCCCTCCACGTACTGACTGATGGTTCGGCCCCATTCAACTTCTGGGTCTACAAAATGTCCACGTGGCCAGAGCTAGCCTTTTATGCCTTGGAGGTGCTGGCCTGCCCGGCGGCCAGCGTTTTGTCTGAACGTGTATTCAGCACGGCAGGGGGCGTCATTACAGACAAACGCAGCCGCCTGTCTACAGCCAATGTGGACAAGCTGACGTTCATAAAAATGAACCAGGCATGGATCCCACAGGACCTGTCCATCCCTTGTGCAGATTAGATATTAACTACCTCCCCTTAACAATATATTATTCTACTCCAGGGCACTTCCTCATTCAATACTATTTTTTATTTCATTTTACCATTATATTGCGGGGCAACCCAAAGTTGAATGAACCTCTCCTCTGTCTGGGTGCCGGGGCCTAAATGTGTGACAGTGGCCTGTTCCAGTGGTGGGTGACGTGAAGCCTGATTCTCTGCTATGACATTAAGACTTATTCTGTGCTGACATGAAGCCAGATTCTCTGTTACGGGACCTCTCTCCTCTGCCTGGGTGCCTGGGCCTAAATGTGTGACAGTGGCCTGTTCCAGTGGTGGGTGACGTGAAGCCTGATTCTCTGCTATGACATGAAGACAGATTCTGCGCTGACATAAGGCCAGATTCTCTGTTACGGGACCTCTCTCCTCTGCCTGGGTGCCTGGGCCTAAATGTGTGACAGTGGCCTGTTCCAGTGGTGGGTGACGTGAAGCCTGATTCTCTGCTATGACATGAATACAGATTCTGCGCTGACATAAGGCCAGATTCTCTGTTACGGGACCTCTGTCCTCTGCCTGGGTGCCTGGGCCTAAATTTGTGACAGTGGCCGGTTCCAGTGGTGGGTGACGTGAAGCCTGATTCTCTGCTATGACATGAAGACAGATTCTGCGCTGACATAAGGCCAGATTCTCTTTTACGGGACCTCTCTCCTCTGCCTGGGTGCCTGGGCCTAAATGTGTGACAGTGGCCTGTTCCAGTGGTGGGTGACGTGAAGCCTGATTCTCTGCTATGACATGAAGACTGATTCTGCGCTGACATAAGGCCAGATTCTCTGTTACGGGACCTCTCTCCTCTGCCTGGGTGCCTGGGCCTAAATGTGTGACAGTGGCCTGTTCCAGTGGTGGGTGACGTGATGCCTGATTCTCTGCTATGACATGAAGACTTATTCTGGGCTGACATGAAGCCAGATTCTCTGTTACGCGACCTCTCTCCTCTGCCTGGGTGCCTGGGCCTAAATATGTGACAGTGGCCTGTTCCAGTGGTGGGTGACGTGAAGCCTGATTCTCTGCTATGACATGAAGACTGATTCTGCGCTGACATAAGGCCAGATTCTCTGTTACGGGACCTCTCTCCTCTGCCTGGGTGCCTGGGCCTAAATGTGTGACAGTGGCCTGTTCCAGTGGTGGGTGACGTGAAGCCTGATTCTCTGATATGACATGAAGACAGATTCTGCGCTGACATAAGGCCAGATTCTCTGTTACGGGACCTCTCTCCTCTGCCTGGGTGCCTGGGCCTAAATGTGTGACAGTGGCCTGTTCCAGTGGTGGGTGACGTGAAGCCTGATTCTCTGCTATGACATGAATACAGATTCTGCGCTGACATAAGGCCAGATTCTCTGTTACGGGACCTCTGTCCTCTGCCTGGGTGCCTGGGCCTAAATGTGTGACAGTGGCCGGTTCCAGTGGTGGGTGACGTGAAGCCTGATTCTCTGCTATGACATGAAGACAGATTCTGCGCTGACATAAGGCCAGATTCTCTTTTACGGGACCTCTCTCCTCTGCCTGGGTGCCTGGGCCTAAATGTGTGACAGTGGCCTGTTCCAGTGGTGGGTGACGTGAAGCCTGATTCTCTGCTATGACATGAAGACTGATTCTGCGCTGACATAAGGCCAGATTCTCTGTTACGGGACCTCTCTCCTCTGCCTGGGTGCCTGGGCCTAAATGTGTGACAGTGGCCTGTTCCAGTGGTGGGTGACGTGATGCCTGATTCTCTGCTATGACATGAAGACTTATTCTGGGCTGACATGAAGCCAGATTCTCTGTTACGCGACCTCTCTCCTCTGCCTGGGTGCCTGGGCCTAAATATGTGACAGTGGCCTGTTCCAGTGGTGGGTGACGTGAAGCCTGATTCTCTGCTATGACATGAAGACTGATTCTGCGCTGACATAAGGCCAGATTCTCTGTTACGGGACCTCTCTCCTCTGCCTAGGTGCCTGGGCCTAAATGTGTGACAGTGGCCTGTTCCAGTGGTGGGTGACGTGATGCCTGATTCTCTGCTATGACATGAAGACAGATTCTGTGCTGACATAAGGCCAGATTCTCTGTTACAAGACCTCTCTCCTCTGTCTGGGTGCCGGGGCCTAAATGTGTGACAGTGGCCTGTTCCAGTGGTGGGTGACGTGATGCCTGATTCTCTGCTATGACATGAAGACAGATTCTGTGCTGACATAAGGCCAGATTCTCTGTTACAGGACCTCTCTCCTCTGTCTGGGTGCCGGGGCCTAAATGTGTGACAGTGTCCTGTTCCAGTGGTGGGTGACGTGAAGCCTGATTCTCTGCTATGACATGAAGACAGATTCTGCGCTGACATAAGGCCAGATTCTCTGTTACTGGACCGCTCTCCTCTGTCTGGGTGCCGGGGCCTAAATGTGTGACAGTGGCCTGTTCCAGTGGTGGGTGACGTGAAGCCTGATTCTCTGCTATGACATGAAGACTGATTCTGTGCTGACATGAAGCCAGATTCTCTGCTATGGCATGAAGAGACTGATTCTGTGCTGACATGAAGCCAGATTCTTTGCTATGGCATGAAGAGACTGATTCTCTGCTGACGTGAAGCCAGATTCTCTGCTATGGGACCTCTGTCCAATTGATATTGGGTCATTTTTATTTTTTTTATTTTAATTTTAATTCATTTCCCTATCCACATTTGTTTGCAGGGGATTTACCTACATGTTGCTGCCTTTTGCAGCCCTCTAGCTCTTTCCTGGGCTGTTTTACAGCCTTTTTAGTGCCCAAAAGTTCGGGTCCCCATTGACATCAATGGGGTTCGGGTTCCGGACGAAGTTCGGTTCGGGTTCGGATCCCGAACCCGAACATTTCCGTGAAGTTCGGCCGAACTTCTCGAACCCGAACATCCAGGTGTTCGCTCAACTCTAATCAGAACCCTTCTAAATGTATTTGCAGATGTACTTTATAGCTGAAACGGGACTGCAGAACTCCACATTAATGTGAGCATGAAATACCTTGCATAAAAGTGGTGAATATCGCATAATGAACCTGTTGTCAATTTCAACACTGGCCATGCGCATAACCTGATGACCATTTTCAACAGTCAGCACTTTGACCCTTTTGATGAATGAGAAACCACCTTCGCCAGGCTTTCTACGCCGGTACAATGGGTAGCCATCACCATCGGTCTGCGTTTCAGATAAAAGCTGCCTTGGGTATCTCTTTTTGCATTTACCCTGCTCCACGGATTTGGGTAACCTGTTCCACAGGGGTCATGAATCATGTGCTTGGTGATCATCTGGAAGAGTGCAGAATCCACTTCTTTGCTAGGTATTTCATTATTGAATCAATCTGGTTTGGCTGAATCTTTTCCTTAAGCCACAATAAAATGTGAGAGTGTGGCAATCCTTGCTTTTGTCATTCTATTGTGTAACACCAAAAATACAACCCTTGGTGAGAAAATCCATTAGCTTGTTCACTTTTAGCTGAAACACTCGTGCAACCAAGTCATGTCGCACAATGTCGGCCTGGCTAGGGAATGGCATGGTCTTAATTTCTGGCCAATCTGGATTGCATGTGAAAGTAATGAGGTGTGGCCGACCATATTTGGGGACATATGTCATGCAATCTTGGCCGTACTTTTGCATGTGCCTCGGGCTGCCAATAAAGCAAGAAGGCAGAATGACCTGTCGTCCAACAATGTCAGGTCTCCTGTCAGTACGAATTGCATCCAAGAGGCTGATGTATTCTGTTGCATGCAGTTATGCCTGATGTGTTGCAATATTCGTTAGCCTTTCGGATTTAACGTTGGCATAAACATTGACCAACAGTTGGTGAGTCAACTGCCAGTAGCCAGTTCGTAATGCCAGGATCACTGCTGCAAATCATAATCATGGAGGCATAAAAGTCCATGCACGATCCTGTGATGGTGACCCATTTATAATCTGAGGAATGTAAAAGTGATAGCCATCCTGGCCATTCCAGAAAACCAATAGATACTGTAGGGCATCGTAGGAAATGTGAAATTCATTTATGCTTTGTAACACATTGTCTCTCTTGTGTAGGATAATATCCCCCATATCAGAAATGTCCGGAATCATGATTATGGCAACTTCGTTGATAGAAGGTGCATTGAATGTTCCAGGATGTTGGCCTCTCGGTGCTTTGTCAGCTTGAATGACCAATTTGTATGCGGTTGATGGCATTCTTTCAATGGCAGCCTTAAACAGTCGTACACATGAATTGTGCTAGTGTAACATATTTTGCAACATACAGGCTATATGTGGCTTAGTGAGGGGATTGTTTCTGTGATGGGTATTTACTTCCTCAGAGCTGTCACCCATGAAAAAAACCTACAGACATAAAGGCAATGCTTCTAAATGGTCTTCATTAAATAGTGGCAAAAGGGATCCAATTGTGTGATAGACTTGCCCTGGATCTTGAAGGTGGGCATGTATCCCTGCTCCAGCACACGTCTTCCACATCCAAATGAGGTAATCTGGAAGGCATTGTTGTATACCCAGATATGTTTGCGAAACTTGGCAGAGTGAGGGGAGCAACCATCAAGTTCTTTAGGTGGATCAGGTAAATCGGGTATTCTGACCTTTCTTCCAGAGCTGCACATTGGGAATTATAATGAAAAGCAGCATAACGCATTTCAACCCAGGCAGTAGCTTGTCGATTAGAATATCGCACATGGTCATCCTGAAGACGGGCTTGGGTCTGCTGGGGAGTTTCAGCAGCTCGTTGTAGACTATGACATAGCTTTTCATCCTGGAGACAGCCTTAGGTCTGCTGGGGAGTTTCAGCAGCTCGTTGTAGACTATGACATAGCTTTTCATCCTGGAGACGGCCTTGGGTCTGCTGGGGAGTTTCAGCAGCTCGTTGTAGACTATGACATAGCTTTTCATCCTGGAGACGGCCTTGGGTCTGCTGGGGAGTTTCAGCAGCTCGTTGTAGACTATGACATAGCTTTTCATCCTGGAGACGGCCTTGGGTCTGCTGGGGAGTTTCAGCAGCTCGTTGTAGACTATGACATAGCTTTTCATCCTGGAGACGGCCTTGGGTCTGCTGGGGAGTTTCAGCAGCTCGTTGTAGACTATGACATAGCTTTTCATCCTGGAGACGGCCTTGGGTCTGCTGGGGAGTTTCAGCAGCTCGTTGTAGACTATGACATAGCTTTTCATCCTGGAGACGGCCTTGGGTCTGCTGGGGAGTTTCAGCAGCTCGTTGTAGACTATGACATAGCTTTTCATCCTGGAGACGGCCTTGGGTCTGCTGGGGAGTTTCAGCAGCTCACGGTTGTCTGTGACATACCTTGGCAGATTGGAGACGGGCTTGGATCTGCTGAGAGTTTTCATTAGCTCGAGCAGCAGCCATGCGTTTTGCTGCAGGAGTCTTGCGTCCAACTGCAGTTTTACTTTTTGGAGGCATGAGTAGTTTTAAAACATTTAAATTTCTAAGAATGTTGACATACAGTATGGCAGTCCAGTATAGGTACAGTCTATTTATGGCTGTGTTGTTATGAAAAGCTGGTAAATTAAATGTGAACTTATATTGGCTGATACACATCATATGACTGAATATTTAAGGACCTGCGAACTGCTAAAACCTGTGATCAGTTGTTATGGAAACCTGGAGTAGGACCTGCGAGCTTGTATTGGCTGATAAAGGGCATGTGATCGTGTGTATGGCAGTTGGCATATGAAGAGAAACACTTGCAGGCTTGTTAAAATAAAATATTTAGAGAGGGCTCACCTACTAATCAAGAGCGGTATGGGTGCTCCTACCGAAAAGGATTCACCCAATCCTCTAAAAATGATTAAGAAAAAAATATAAAGTAGTAAGGCACACCACCACTTGGTTCCACAAGGAGAGTTAATATAACAATATTTATTCGTTGTGACATATAATATTTATTCAAACATGCTAAAATACATAACTAAAAATATCACTTTAAAATTCATAAAATATTTGAAGTACAGTAGTATAATTTAATATAATTTAGTTGAATTTAATGCTTTTCTGTATTTAAACAGAGTTTTGTAAAAGTATGCAGTCTCTCCAAAGGGTTAATTAACCCAATTAATGTCCCAAAAAATGGTATTTGAATGTTGGAGATCGATCTAATAATCAGATACAGTTTTTTAAGAGATCACTTGTATCCTTTATAACTTAGTCTCCACTTCACATAATCGATATAAGGCTACATTCACACGTCAGTATTTTTCTATAATCCGATTTTCTGTCCGTTTTTTGCGGATCCGTTGTTCCTGAAAATGTTTCCGTATGTCATCCGTTTTTTGCGGATCCGCAAAAAACGGAAACATGTATAAATTTCAATAAGCAAATAAAGTTGTTTGGATTTCTTAAAAAAAAAAAAAAAATTTAAATGTAATTTCCAGGAACGGATTCCGTATAAAACAGATGACATACGGAATGACATCCGTATGTCATCCGTTTTTTGCGGATCCATTGACTTTGTATTGTACCAGGATCCGATTTTTCAGGAAAAGAATAGGACATGTTTTATATTTAAACGGACATGCGGAACGGAACAACGGAAACGGACAGCACACATTGTGCTGTCCGATTTTTTCCAGGACCCATTGAAAATGAATGGGTCCAGATCTGGTCCTGATCTGTTCCTGAAAAAACGGAACAGATCAGGAAAGAAAAAACGGACGTGTGAATGGACCCTAATGCTGCTACAACATCGCTGCCTATTTATAGAAATAGACCGGAATGATTTTACTCACTGTTTTGGATTGAGTAGTACCGGTTTTGTTATATCACTCGTGACATCCCATGTGTAGTGAAGATCTTTATAGGCTGCGGTATAGTGTGGTTTTAATTGCCGCAAGGCTGGTGAAGGTCTTTTTGCAGGATTCGGGATCCTCAGTGGTCGTGTATAGCTGTGCTGTACTGGAGATCACCTGGTAGTAAATTCCTTCTGCACTGTTTGTTAATATTACGCAGGGTTGATTCTCACCAGGGAAGAAAAATCTCAGCAAGGAAGGCAGATATCCAGCTTTTCTTTGAAAACGAACATTCACCGATCCCTTTCTTTAAGCGCTTATGGTCCTCCGGTTCTGTACTGTATCTCATGGGATTAATTACCATACGCGTTTCGGAGTGGACTACGACTCCTTCTTCAGTGGTTCACCACTCGTAAAACTCAGATCCGATGGTATATTCTAACCCCCAGGCAAGCGTCCCCGTCACCATGGGAACGCCTGGGGGTTAGAATATACCATCGGATCTTCTGAATTACTCAGTGGCCTGGCTGGAGCCTCCGCAGCCACTATGTGGGCCCGGCCCTGCGTACGCCCTGCTCCAGTCCTGACTCCTCCCCAGCCAGGCCCGAGCCTTGGACCGCCCGCGTCCCGCCCACTACACTAGTCTAGTGTAGTGGGCGGGCGGTCCGCGGCTCGGGCCAAGCTGCCTATGTGTGGTTGGTGTATGTGTAAATAAAAAAAAAAAAATTAAAATAAAAAATAAAAATCAACAGAAGGCGGCACGGACGGGCCCCAGTGGCGTAGGGCCCCATAGCCACTGCTATGGTTGCTATGGCGATCCCTACGCCACTGAGTACAGACCAAAAGTTTGGACACACCTTCTCATTCAAAGAGTTTTCTTTATTTTCATGACTATGAAGGCATCAAAACTATGAATTAACACATGTGGAATTATATACATAACAAACAAGTGTGAAACAACTGAAAATATGTAATATTCTAGGTTCTTCAAAGTAGCCACCTTTTGCTTTGATTACTGCTTTGCACACTCTTGGCATTCTCTTGATGAGCTTCAAGAGGTAGTCCCCTGATATGGTTTTCACTTCACAGGTGTGCCCTGTCAGGTTTAATAAGTGGGATTTCTTGCCTTATAAATGGGGTTGGGACCATAAGTGGCGTTGAGGAGAAGTCAGGTGGATACACAGCTGATAGTCCTACTGAATAGACTGTTAGAATTTGTATTATGGCAAGAAAAAAGCAGCTAAGTAAAGAAAAACGAGTGGCCATCATTACTTTAAGAAATGAAGGTCAGTCAGTCAGCCGAAAAATTGGGAAAAGTTTGAAAGTAAGGGCTATTTGACCATGAAGGAGAATGATGGGGTGCTGCGCCAGATGACCTGGCCTCCACAGTCACCGGACCTGAACCCAATCGAGATGGTTTGGGGTGAGCTGGACCGCAGAGTGAAGGCAAAAGGGCCAACAAGTGCTAAGCATCTCTGGGAACTCCTTCAAGACTGTTGGAAGACCATTTCAGGGGACTACCTCTTGAAGCTCATCAAGAGAATGCCAAGAGTGTGCAAAGCAGTAATCAAAGCAAAAGGTGGCTACTTTGAAGAACCTAGAATATGACATATTTTCAGTTGTTTCACACTTGTTTGTTATGTATATAATTCCACATTTGTTAATTCATAGTTTTGATGCCTTCATAGTCATGAAAATAAAGAAAACTCTTTGAATGAGAAGGTGTGTCCAAACTTTTGGTCTGTACTGTATATGTATATATATATATATATATATATATATATATATATATATAGTTTAACCTTTTTTTTGTTTCTTTTTTAGACTACTTCTATCAATGCTTCTTCAGCGGTTTTGACGTACTGCGGTTCCGGAATCTTGCGGCTCTCCTTTTATATCATCTTGTGAATGTGGGGATCCGTGTGGCACAATAACCATATATATTATATAATTTATTAATGTCTAACATGCTGGTCGTCTGTTGATGGCTTTCTATAATGAGTGGTGGTCTTCACATATTCATTTTATTTATTTAATCTAGAGAACTCTGGGTGTGATTGGGTGTTGTGGTTCGGGGCATAGACATGTCCTTGACCTCTGACCTGGTGTGAGCCTATGGTTGTGGTCATGGAAATGAAATAACCAGTGGCTCCTCCCTTTTCTTTCTCTTTTCTCTTCATTCATTTGTATTGCACCGATCTTGAATAGATCATTTACGGTGCTGATATACAGTGTACCGCTTTCACTCTTTTTTCTAGCCTGAATCACAGCGATCTTACACGTCTATTTTGTATACTTCTGACGTAGACATCTATTGCTTTAAGCTTCTTTATTACCTAATTGTGCCCTCTGTTTCTCCTATTCCCGATTTTGTTTCGGCTGCGTCTGTCCTCCCTTGGCTGTGACATGTCTTGCTTGCAGGGGTGTGCCAATGGTTGCTGGGGCAACGACGCCAGTTAGCTGACGTTGTTGGCCCTTTGACGTCTGTTGCTCCCCCGCCGTAATGACGTTGTCCAGCGCCGCCCTCTGACGAGTCTTGTGGGAGTTGCGTTGGTCACGTGGTTGATCAGGTGATCTATCCCGTGACCGGCGTGACGTCTCCTTGCTTGTTTTGGGTGGCGTTGCTAGGTGTTTGGACATGCGCCGTTGGTTTTGGAGGACGCGGATTTTGGCGCCGCGAGTCGTCTACCGCTGTGTGAGGTTTCTTTGTTTTTTTTATCATGATTATGATTAACACGTTTGCACATGTGGTGCATCACTGGCACAATGAGCCCTATTTATAATATTTATGCTACAGCATTGATATGACTATGTACAATGTTGATTCACATCACATGCACTTGTTGTATGGTATCACTGTTATGTCGCTTCTATTATTGTGACATTTTTTTGATATTTTTAAGTTGTTTTTATGTATTTTACTGATGTAAATGAATAATTTTCACTTGTATTGCCACTATGCACTCTGGGTATATATACACCTGTATGACACTTGTAACTATGCTTGATAAAGACCGCATTGAGCGGTTGAAACGTTGCAGAGGGGAATAAAGGATCTACTATCTTTTTCATCTGACGTTTGGAGTGCTGCCTCATTCTTTTGTTATTTTTATATATATATATATATATATATATATATATATACACTGCTCAAAAAAATAAAGGGAACACTTAAACAACACAATGTAACTCCAAGTCAATCACACTTCTGTGAAATCAAACTGTCCACTTAGGAAGCAACACTGAGTGACAATCAATTTCACATGCTGTTGTGCAAATGAGATAGACAACAGGTGGAAATTATAGGCAATTAGCAAGACCCCCCCAATAAAGGAGTGGTTCTGCAGGTGGTGAACACAGACCACTTCTCAGTTCCTATGCTTCCTGGCTGATGTTTTGGTCACTTTTGAATGCTGCCGGTGCTTTCACTCTAGTGGTAGCATGAGACGGAGTCTACAACCCACACAAGTGGCTCAGGTAGTGCAGCTTATCCAGGATGTCACATCAATGCGAGCTGTGGCAAGAAGGTTTGCTGTGTCTGTCAGCGTAGTGTCCAGAGCATGGAGGCGCTACCAGGAGACAGCCCAGTACATCAGGAGACGTGGAAGAGGCCGTAGAAGGGCAACAACCCAGCAGCAGGACTGCTACCTCTGCCTTTTTGCAAGGAGGAACAGAGCACTGCCAGAGCCCTGCAAAATGACCTCCAGCAGGCCACAAATGTGCATGTGTCTGCTCAAACGGTCAGAAACAGACTCCATGAGGGTGATATGAGGGCCCGACGTCCACAGGTGGGGGTTGTGCTTACAGCCCAACACCGTGCAGGACGTTTGGCATTTGCCAGAGAACACCAAGATTGGCAAATTCGCCACTGGCGCCCTGTGCTCTTCACAGATGAAAGCAGGTTCACACTGAGCACATGTGACAGACGTGACAGAGTCTGGAGACGCCGTGGAGAACGTTCTGCTGCCTGCAACATCCTCCAGCATGACCGGTTTGGCATTGGGTCAGTAATGGTGTGGGTGGCATTTCTTTGGAGGGCCGCACAGCCCTCCATGTGCTCGCCAGAGGTAGCCTGACTGCCATTAGGTACCGAGATGAGATCCTCAGACCCCTTGTGAGACCATATGCTGGTGCGGTTGGCCCTGGGTTCCTCCTAATGCAAGACAATGCTAGACCTCATGTGGCTGAAGTGTGTCAGCAGTTCCTGCAAGACGAAGGCATTGATGCTATGGACTGGCCAGTCTGTTCCCCAGACCTGAATCCAATTGAGCACATCTGGGACATCATGTCTCGCTCTATCCACCAACGTCACGTTGCACCACAGACTGTCCAGGAGTTGGCAGATGCTTTAGTCCAGGTCTGGGAGTAGATCCCTCAGGAGACCGTCCGCCACCTCATCAGGAGCATGCACAGGCGTTGTAGGGAGGTCATACAGGCACGTGGAGGCCACACACACTACTGAGCCTCATTTTGACTTGTTTTAAGGACATTACATCAAAGTTGGATCAGCCTGTAGTGTGTTTTTCCACTTAAATTTTGAGTGTGACTCCAAATCCAGACCTCCATGGGTTGAAAAATTTGATTTCCATTTTTTAATTTTTGTGTGATTTTGTTGTCAGCACATTCAACTATGTAAAGAACAAAGTATTTCAGAAGAATATTTAATTAATTCAGATCTAGGATGTGTTATTTTTGTGTTCCATTTTTTTGAGCAGTGTATATATAGATACTGTGTGTATTTGTGTGTGTGTGTGTGTGTGTGTGTGTATATAATATATATATATATATATATATATATATATATATATAAGCAGAAGGACGGCTTTGCACGGGTATATTTCATCTATTTGATTTCATGTTTGTGTGTGTCTTTAAAAGATATCGACAGTATCTAATCCTATCCTGTGTGATACTGTCTGCTGAGCTGTGTATCTAATCCTATGCTGTGTGATACTGTCTGCTGAGCTGTGTATCTAATATCCTATCCTGTGTGATACTGCCTGCTGTGCTGTGTATCTAATCCGGTCATTGTGATACTGTCTGCTGAGCTGTATATCTAATCCTTTCCTGTGTGATACTGTCTGTTGAGCTGTGTATCTAATCCTATCCTGTGTGATACTGTCTGCTGAGCTGTGTATCTAATATCCTATCCTGTGTGATACTTCCTGCTGAGCTGTGTATCTAATCCTTTCCTGTGTGATACTGTCTGCTGAGCTGTGTATCTAATATCCTATCCTGTGTGATACTGCCTGCTGAGCTGTGTATCTAATCCTGTCATGTGTGATACTGTCTGATGAGATGTGTATCTAATCCTATCATGTGTGATACTGTCTGCTGAGCTGTACATCTAATCCTATTATGTGTGATACTGTCTGCTGAGCTGTGTATCTAATCCTATTCTGTGTGATACTGTCTGCTGAGCTGTGTCTCTAATCCTATCCTGTGTGATAAGGACCTGCGAACTGCTAAAACCTGTGATCAGTTGTTATGGAAACCTGGAGTAGGACCTGCAAGCTTCCATTGGCTGATAAGGGACATGTGACTGTGTGTATGGCAGTTGGCATATGAAGAGAAACACTTGCAGGCTTGTATTTGCTAATGCAGGTCATTTTTTGGGAATATCGCAGAAACAGTATGTCCTAGAGATATATATATATATATATATATATATATATATAGATAGATATATATAGATACTGTGTGTATTTGTGTGTGTGCGCGTGTGTGTGTGTATATATATATATATATATATATTAGCAGAAGGACGGCTTTGCACGGGTATATTTCATCTATTTGATTTCATGTTTGTGTGTGTCTTTAAAAGATATCGACAGTATCTAATCCTATCCTGTGTGATACTGTCTGCTGAGCTGTGTATCTAATCCTATCCTGTGTGATACTGTCTGCTGAGCTGTGTATCTAATATCCTATCCTGTGTGATACTGCCTGCTGAGCTGTGTATCTAATCCTGTCATGTGTGATACTGTCTGGTGAGATGTGTATCTAATCCTATCATGTGTGATACTGTCTGCTGAGCTGTATATCTAATCCTATTATGTGTGATACTGTCTGCTGAGCTTTGTCTCTAATCCTATCCTGTGTGATAAGGACCTGCGAACTGCTAAAACCTGTGATCAGTTGTTATGGAAACCTGGAGTAGGACCTGCAAGCTTCTATTGGCTGATAAGGGACATGTGACTGTGTGTATGGCAGTTGGCATATGAAGAGAAACACTTGCAGGCTTGTATTGGCTAATGCAGGTCATTTTTTGGGAATATCTCAGAAACTGTACATCTTAGAACCTTCCCGGACACCTGATGTACCTGTGTGCCAAATTTGGTGAAGATCGGTCCAGTCGTTTGGTTGCGCATAAAGAACAGACAGAGGTCCAGACAGACAGAAACTCATTTTTATGTATATAAGAGATATATACAATTATAATTTAATAATTTGAATTATATAAGAAGGGGAATCCAGGGTGGAAAAGTTTTCTGTTGCAAGCATACAATCTCAGCATTGTAGGTGGGAGCGGTGGAAAACTGAAATTTCCTGTTTTTGACAGACATGCCTTTTTGTTGTGGTTTCTCATGTTCTCGATCAGCTACCATCACACTTGCATACTTTGGGCAGTATTTTGCATCATTCAACCCTAAATGTATTCCATTAGCACAGTACACGTACAGCATAATGCATGCACAGATGCAGTGACTCAGTGTGTAAGAGGGTTAAAAACAACCTTTTCCCCTTTGGGCAAAGAAAATGCATTCTTTGCTGAATTTTGTTGCCATGGTTACGGTTGAACTGTTAAACTGTGGAACTTCAGCATATGGCATTTATGATATAGACATCGCATTATACACTGCTCATTTCCAGGGGTTCTGGCCACCTCTGCAGCACAGATACAAGGTGGGCGTGTTTGCACACTATAGGAAAAAGTGCTGTCATCTCTGGTGGCCGGGACTGTGGGAGCATGCAGAAGCGTGCATGCACAGCAGCTCCTGTAATAAACTGCTCCTGTCTTTTCCATGGAGTCCCTGCTGTCACAGACAGCTGGACACCTGACTTGCTTCTTCTAAAGTGCAGGGGTTTTATTCCAAGCACTTTACAGCACTAAGATTAAATACTGGCCCGTATATAAACACACATTAACTGCATATATATATATATATATATATATATATATATATATAATCTCCCCATCCTTAAAGTTTTGGCACCCCTGGTCAAAATTTCTTTTACTGTGAACAGTTCAGCAAGTTGAAGATGAAAGGATCTCCGAAAGGCATAAAATTAAAAATGAAACACAATTTTCAACATTTTAAGTAAAATCCCCATTATATTATTTTGGTTGTGTACAATTTTAGTGTGAAAAAGGATAGGGGTACCTTGCAAAAGTATGGGAACCCAAGGAGATTTCAGCGCTCAGATAACTAACCAAGGTCTCAGACCTTAAATAGCCTGTTAGGATTTAGGCTTGTTCACAGTAATCTTTAGGAAAGGCTAGGTGATGTAAATTTCAAAGCTTTATAACTACCCAGACTCTCCTAACTTTGTCTCAAAAAACAGCTGTCATGAGTTCTTCTAAGCAGCTGCCTAACACTCTGAAAATGGTTGAGGCCTACAAAGCAGGAGAAGGCTGTGAGAAGATAGCAAAGTGTTTTCAGGTTGCCATTTCCTCAGTTTGAAATGTAATTAAGAAATGGTAGTTAACAGGAACAGTGGAGGTCAACAGACGGTTGACTGCAAAAGACCTTCAGGAAGATTTAGCAGATTGTGCAGTTGTGGTACATTGTTCTACCCGCACAAATGTGGCCTTTATGGAAGGGTCATCAAAGGAAAACGTCTTTTACTGTATGTCCCCACCACAAAATTTAGCATCAGAAGTTTGCAAAAGAACATCTAAGCAAGCCCTGTGGAACGATGAGGTTAAAATAGAACTCTTTAGCTACAATGACCAAAGGTATGTTTGGATAAAAAGGGCCAAAAATTTCATGAAAAAACACCTCTCCAACCATTGAGCATGGGGGTGGATCAATCATGTTTGGGGTGGGCTGTAGCCAATGGCACAGGGAGCATTTCACGGGTAGAGGAAAGAATGGATTCAATGAAATTCCAGCAAATTCTGGAAGCAAACATAACACCAACTGTAAAAAAGCTTTCATTAAAAATAAGATGGCTTGTACAAATGGATAATGATCCTAAACACACCTCAAAATCCACAATAGACTACCTCAAAAGATGCAAGCTGAAGGTTTGTTCACAGTAACAGTATTTTTTTTTTTTATCAGGGATGCCCAAACCTTTGCATGCCTCTGTATATACGGATAGCGGTTGTAAAGGGGTTAATGCATTTGGCACTTTTTTGTGCAAAATTTGTTTGCACATAAAAATTGAAACTTTCCCGCTACAGAAATGTGTTGTACAGCATTTCATAAATTCCCCCAAATGCTCTTTGCTGCTTCCGCTACAAAACTAAAATTGCTGTTGAGGCATGAATGAGACTAAATAATGCTCCAATGTCAACAGATGGAATTATTTATTTTCACCAATAATGTCTGTCAGAAACTGTCGTTAAAAATGAATGAATGTAGAGACACAAGGTATGAATGAGGGTGTGAATGAGTGTGCTTTTATTTGTAGTTTACATATTATTGTTATTGATTTTCTTGAAAATGATAAACTAAAGAATAATTAAAAAAAATGTATGAATGTGATGGAAAAAAAAACTGACAATCATTTGCTTCAACTCATAACTGGTCACCCATAGGGCTGCTTCACACGAGCGAGTCCATTGCGGGAATCATGCTCCGTGTGTGAGTGTGATCCTCTGCTCTGGACTTGCAGAAACACACGGCATGATCATGATTTAGAATGCTGTGTGTCTCTGCTTGACCTTATTTCTACAGAATCATACTGACAGCTTTATGTCACTATGATTCTGTGGAAAAAAGGCCATGCAGAGACACATAGCATTATAAATCATGATAATGCCGTGTGTTTCTGCAAGTCCAGAGCAGAGGATCACACTCACACACGGAGCGTGATTCCCGCAATGGACTCGCTCGTGTGAAACAGCCCATAGACAGACTATTGATCTATAGACCGGTTAGAATCCAGAACATATAGCAGTTTTCATCTGTAGTATGTGGCAGGGGCATACATAGAAATCGCTGGGCCCCATAGCAAGAATCTAAATTGGGCCCCCATGCCCCGCCCATTATGTGTGTGTTAGAAGTCTAGCTTTCTTTTCTATTTAGAAAGATGGCTAATTAGCATAGTATACAACGCAGAGTATATAACTGCTTGGCAAAACTCAAAATTATGTCAAATTTATGGGGGAGTCGGAAAGGATGGCGAAACTAAATGAAGCAGTAACAAATGCTGCCCAATAGCCATCCTTTCCGACTTCCCCATAAACATGCACACTCAGGCTCCATTCACACGTCCGCAAATGGGTCCGCATCAGTTCCGTAATTTTGCGGAACAGGTGCGGACCCATTCATTTTCTATGGGGAGAGAATGGATGCGGACAACACACAGTGTGCTGTCAGCATCCGCATTTGGGGAGCGCGGCCACGATCTTCAGGTCCGCAGCTCTGGAAAAGATAGAACATGTCCTATTCTTGTCCGCAGCTTGTGAACAAGAATAGGCATTTCTATAAGGGTGCCGGGCGGGTGTGTTGCGGATCCGCAACACACCACGGACGTGTGAATGGAGCCTCAATCTGATTTCTAATACATAAGTTGTCTACTTCATATACAGCAGGTGGATACCGATATATTGTTATGCCTTAGGTCCTTCATACTTTTGTCAGTTGTGAGTCACCATGTTGGCTGTGGATGGAAACATGACTGTTAAAGGATAGGTTATCAATATTTTAGTGCTGCACAACCTCTTTATGTTGTCACACTAAACACTTCTGATCTGTCATTGCTATTACAGCCTAATGTTACGTGACATTTAGGACTCTTGCACATGGCCTTAAGAGATAACTTTGTTGTATGCATGACGCCTAAAAGGGATTATATGGAAAGTTCTCTGGGTTGTGGAATGCAGTCTAATTGTCTTTAACCTATTTCTAAGGATACATGTTACAAAAGGTATCGTCATTCCTCTGTAACTACGTCAGAAGAGTTCAGTAAATGTCAGGCATTTCACGATATAGGAGTTTGTGGTTGGAGACAAATATCATAGAGAACCAGGGCCAGCGCTTCCATAGAGGCAAGGGGGGCAATTGCCCCCGGGCCCCCTCGCCCCTGGCCCGCAACTAACTTTAGGCAGGCAGGACAGTCAGTAGGAGATGAGCGCTTCCATTGTGGAAGCGCTCATCTCTAGTCATCTGTATTGCCGTCCTCAGGACAGCGATACAGATGGCTGTGCGGCAGGGGAGGGAGAGGTGTGTCCCTTTCCCTTCCTCTGATAGGCTGCAGGCACTAGACCGGCAGCCTATCAGAGGCCGGCGCAGGCGGCGCGATGACGTCATCGCGCCGCCTGAGCCGTACACAGCGCGGGACACAGGCCGGAAAAGGCCTGCATCGCATCGCTGCCAAGGAGGTAAGTATAAGTGTTTTTTTCTTTTTTTTTTTCTTCTGTACAATACTGGTACTAGGGAAGGGGGGCGCCTATGGCTACTGGCAAATGATAGGGGGGGCCCTATGGCTAGTGGCACATGATAGGGGGGGCCCTATGGCTAGTGGCACATGATAGGGGGGCCCTATGGCTAGTGGCACATGATAGGGGGGGCCCTATGGCTAGTGGCACATGATAGGGGGGGCCGCCTATGGCTTTTGGCACATGTTGATGGGGGGCTCAGGCTACTGGCACATGATAGGGGGGCCCTATGGCTACTGGCACATGATAGGGGGGGCCGCCTATGGCTACTGGCACATGTTGATGGGGGCTCAGGCTACTGGCACATGATTGGGGGACATCTATGGGGGCACTTCTTACTGGCACATTATTGGTGGCACTATAGGGGCGTCTACTGAGGCCACAAAGAATGGTTATTTTATATGGGGGCTCTGTATAGGGGCATTTTATACTGGGACACATTGTGGTGGGTACTATGGGGAAGGGGGGAGAGGACTACTATGGGGTCATCTACGGGGGCACTGAGAAGGGGTATTTTATGCTTACAATTTATGAGGGACACTGAGGGCTTCTACTGGCGCACTATATATCTGGCATTTTATACTGGTACATTATGGGGGTCACTAGGGGGGAGAGGAGCACTATGGGGGCATCTACTGGGGTCACTATATAGGGGTATTTTATACTGGCACATTATGGGAGCACTATGGGGACATTAGCTCAACTGGGGGCATTACAAGGGGGTATTTTTTGCACTGTCACATTATAAGGAGAATTATTTCTACTGGGGGGGCATTATGGTGGGCTTTATTACTTCCCATGGTATGACCCCCTAGTAGCAGCACCAGCCTCTCCCTGCAATGTTATCCCTCTGCCCCTTCTCCAAATTCGTATTATGAAATCTTTCTCATTAGGATAAAACACAACATCAGCTCCGCCGAGCCCCCCAGCCAAAGTGTTGAAGTGGCGTCCGAGATCCCCAAGGGCCAATCTAAGTAACTGTAAGTTTTCATGTGAAATATGTTTGTTATACACATATAGCCTACACTGTGCCCCAAAATATACAGTTTCTTCTGTAAAAGTCATCAAGTGTCATGGGGGGGGGGGGCCCTTATTGTTTTTCGCCCCAGGGCCCCATTTCACCTAGAGCCGGCCCTGTAGAGAACACTTACAATCATAAAGTAGATGTCCTGAACTGAAATTATTGGTATAAGCTGACAGGTTCACCTGGTGAACCCCTTAATGAAAAATCAATAAGAACAAAGAGGACCTTATATATATATATATATATATATATATATACACTCACCTAAAGAATTATTAGGAACACCATACTAATACGGTGTTGGACCCTCTTTTGCCTTCAGAACTGCCTTAATTCTACGTGGCATTGATTTAACAAGGTGCTGATAGCATTCTTTAGAAATGTTGGGCCATATTGATAGGATAGCATCTTCCAGTTGATGGAGATTTGAGGGATGCACATCCAGGGATGCTCCCATTCCACCACATCCCAAAGATGCTCTATTGGGTTGAGATCTGGTGACTGTGGGGGCCATTTTAGTACAGTGAACTCATTGTCATGTTCAAGAAACCAATTTGAAATGATTCGAGCTTTGTGACATGGTGCATTATCCTGCTGGAAGTAGCCATCAGAGGATGGATACATGTTCTCATTCTGTTTACACCAAATACGGACTCTACCATTTGAATGTCTCAACAGAAATCGAGACTCATCAGACCAGGCAACATTTTTCCAGTCTTCAACAGTCCAATTTTGGTGAGCTCGTGCAAATTGTAGCCTCTTTTTCCTATTTGTAGTGGAGATGAGTGGTACCCGGTGGGGTCTTCTGCTGTTGTAGCCCATCCGTCTCAAGGTTGTGTGTGTTGTGGCTTCACAAATGCTTTGCTGCATACCTCGGTTGTAACGAGTAGTTATTTCAGTCAACATTGCTCTTCTATCAGCTTGAATCAGTCGGCCCATTCTCCTCTGACCTCTAGCATCCACAAGGCATTTTTGCCCACAGGACTGCCGCATACTGGATGTTTTTCCCTTTTCACACCATTCTTTGTAAACCCTAGAAATGGTTGTGCGTGAAAATCCCTGTAACTGAGCAGATTGTGAAATACTCAGACCGGCCCGTCTGGCACCAACAACCATGCCACGCTCAAAATTGCTTAAATCACCTTTCTTTCCCATTCTGACATTCAGTTTGGAGTTCAGGAGATTGTCTTGACCAGGACCACCCCCCTAAATGCATTGAATCAACTGCCATGTGATTGGTTGACTAGATATTTGCATTAATGAGAAATAGAACAGGTGTTCCTAATAATTCTTTAGGTGAGTGTATATATACATATAAAGGCAGGTTAGTACAGACTTTACTAGTTTTTCTACATGAGGTCCCTGGACAGGGTGATTTATTCATTGGGCATTGCTTGGCCATGCTGCTGCGGTAAGCATTTGTATATGTGCGGCCATATATGTGGTGCATGCCACATGACGTTGTGTCTCATTTTGCTGTGGTTTACTAGATGTTATGCACATGGGGAAAGGGGAACTGATCTCTGTGTACCAGAACACATACTGTGTGTGGTTAGAACACAAGCCAGTTTGACGTTCACATATCGCGACTCTGAATTTCATTTTCAGTTGTTATGTCATTGTCATTCAGTTGTTCTATCATTGCGCAATATTTTGCAGCTTGTCATTGGACATTTCGAGCATATGTGAAAAATGTCATAATATCTAGTAGTTAATAAAGCATAAAATATGACATTATGAAAAGATGCGCAAGCAAATATCCAATCACATCCTGTGTCTACTAGTGATACACTAGGCAGTGTCACTTGTGGTTTCCTGGCCGTCACTCTCACGCTATTTCAATGCTACCAAGCACATCGAAAGAACAGGGAATGGAACATAAAGTTTACAAATGACAGATGGTGTTTTCCCTAAAGTAAGAGTATAGTAGACAGTGTCCTTTTCTAAAGAAATTTTCTTTGCTTATTTAACATTTTTGGTATTTCCTATTGTAACTATTACTGTGTTTCTAAAACAGACCTGAGGGCCATGTTACAAAAGGCTCAATATAAAAGGTTTCAAAAACTGAAAACCAAAATGTGACATTTTGCAAAAGTGGTATAACGGAAACTGGCTAAGGATACTTTCACACTGGCGTTTCTGGGTCCGCTTGTGAGATATGTTTCAGGGCTCTCACAAGTGGCCCAAAACTGATCAGTTCAGCCCCAATGCATTCTGAATGGATAAGGATCCGCTCAGAATGCATCAGTTTGCCTCCGTTCAGCCTCCATTCCGCTCACGAGGCGGACACCAAAACGCTGCTTGCAGCGTTTTGATGTCCGCCTGGCGATGCGGAGCCAAACGGATCCGTCCTGACTTACAATGTAAGTCAATGGGGACGGATCCTTTTTTTACTGACACAATATGGTGCAATTGAAAACGGATCCACCTCCCATTGACTTTCAGTGTAAGTCAAAACGGATCCATTTGCATTATCATGAACAAAAAACAAAACAAAACATTTTTTTTATTTTTTTTGTTCATGGTAATGCAAACGGATCCGTTCTAAACGGATACAAGCGTTTGCACTATAGGTGCGGATCCGTCTGTGCAGATACCAGACGTATCCGCACCTAACGCAGGTGTGAAAGTAGCCTTAGTTGCCCATACCAACCAATCAGATGTCACCTTTAGGCCTCTTTCACACTACCGTATGGCTATTTCAGTGTTTTGCCGGTCCGTTTTTCACGGATCCGTTGTTCCGTTTTTTTGTTTCCGTTGTGTTTCCGTTTCAGTTCCGTTTTTCCGTTCCGTTTTTCTGTATGGCATATACAGTATACAGTAATTACATAGAAAGAATTGGGCTGGGCATAACATTTTCAATAGATGGTTCCGCAAAAATGGAACGGATACGGAAGACATACGGATGCATTTCCGTTTTTTATGCGGACCCATTGACTTGAATGGAGCCACGGAACGTGATTTGCGGGCAATAATAGGACATGTTCTATCTTTCAACGGAACGGAAAAACGGAAATACGGAAGCAGAATGCATACGTAGTACATTCCGTTTTTTTTGCGGAACCATTGAAATGAATGGTTCCGTATACGGAACGCAAAAAACAGCCTGCAAAACGGAAAAAATAAACGGTAGTGTGAAAGAGGCCTTAAAGGGGTTATCCGACTTAAATATATTTATTCTAATTACTGTTATTATATTCTATTAAACCATTCTTTAAATCACTTACATTATCTATCTTTCTCCGTTTGGCCAGTTCACTTATGTGAATTCCTTATGTCATGTGACTCCCGACGTCATCAAGCCGGCTCTGGCGCTGACATCTCGTTTACAGGCTTCTCCCTGCTTGAGGGAGTGGCCAGGCTCTGTAAACGAGACGTCAGAGCCTCTGGTGCCCGCCCCTCTCCAGCTCTTCTAACATTGCCTCGGCGATGGTATGCGATCGCGATTGCGCGGTACGTACCAGAGCCGAGGCGATCTCTTCTCCGGCAGCAGGGTATGTTTCTCCCTCCTGCACTCACTGGGCTAGAGTTAGTGTGATCCGGTGTGATCCCCTCTGCGTCTTGGGATCATACTTGCAGCCATGTTACCCTCCACAACTACACATTCTACAGTTACCACCCCCTGGGAAAAATAAATATATAATTGTCCATCATATTTATTGATATAGCTATATATAGAATCCATATCTGCCACCAATATACAGTGGGGGAAATAATTATTTGACCCCTCACTGATTTTGTAAGTTTGTCCAATGACAAAGAAATGAAAAGTCTCAGAACAGTATCATTTCAATGGTAGGTTTATTGTAACAGTGGCAGATAGCACATCAAAAGGAAAATCGAAAAAATAACTTTAAATAAAAGATAGCAACTGATTTGCATTTCATTGAGTGAAATAAGTATTTGAACCCCTACCAACCATTAAGAGTTCTGGCTCCCACAGAGTGGTTAGACACTTCTACTCAATTAGTCACCCTCATTAAGGACACCTGTCTTAACTAGTCACCTGTATAAAAGACACCTGTCCACAGAATCAATCAATCAAGCAGACTCCAAACTCTCCAACATGGGAAAGACCAAAGAGCTGTCCAAGG
Source organism: Bufo bufo (assembly GCF_905171765.1). Taxonomy (NCBI): domain Eukaryota; kingdom Metazoa; phylum Chordata; class Amphibia; order Anura; family Bufonidae; genus Bufo; species Bufo bufo. Next base: position 353,912,378 of record NC_053391.1, on the reverse strand, counting down.
ATGTCAGAGACAAAATTGTAGACCTGCACAAGGCTGGAATGGGCTACAAAACCATTAGCAAGAAGCTGGGAGAGAAGGTGACAACTGTTGGTGCGATTGTTCGAAAATGGAAGGAGCACAAAATGACCATCAATCGACCTCGCTCTGGGGCTCCACGCAAGATCTCACCTCGTGGGGTGTCAATGGTTCTGAGAAAGGTGAAAAAGCATCCTAGAACTACACGGGAGGAGTTAGTTAATGACCTCAAATTAGCAGGGACCACAGTCACCAAGAAAACCATTGGAAACACATTACACCGCAATGGATTAAAATCCTGCAGGGCTCGCAAGGTCCCCCTGCTCAGGAAGGCACATGTGCAGGCCCGTCTGAAGTTTGCCAATGAACACCTGAATGATTCAGAGAGTGACTGGGAGAAGGTGCTGTGGTCTGATGAGACCAAAATAGAGCTCTTTGGCATTAACTCAACTCGCTGTGTTTGGAGGAAGAAAAATGCTGCCTATGACCCCCAAAACACCATCCCCACCGTCAAGCATGGGGGTGGAAACATTTTGCTTTGGGGGTGTTTTTCTGCTAAGGGCACAGGACAACTTATTCGCATAAACGGGAAAATGGACGGAGCCATGTATCGTGAAATCCTGAGCGACAACCTCCTTCCCTCTGCCAGGAAACTGAAAATGGGTCGTGGATGGGTGTTCCAGCACGACAATGACCCAAAACATACAGCAAAGGCAACAAAGGAGTGGCTCAAGAAGAAGCACATTAAGGTCATGGAGTGGCCTAGTCAGTCTCCGGACCTTAATCCAATCGAAAACCTATGGAGGGAGCTCAAGCTCAGAGTTGCACAGAGACAGCCTCGAAACCTTAGGGATTTAGAGATGATCTGCAAAGAGGAGTGGACCAACATTCCTCCTAAAATGTGCGCAAACTTGGTCATCAATTACAAAAAACGTTTGACCTCTGTGCTTGCAAACAAGGGTTTTTCCACCAAGTATTAAGTCTTTTTTTGTTAGAGGGTTCAAATACTTATTTCACTCAATGAAATGCAAATCAGTTGCTATCTTTTATTTAAAGTTATTTTTTCGATTTTCCTTTTGATGTGCTATCTGCCACTGTTACAATAAACCTACCATTGAAATGATACTGTTCTGAGACTTTTCATTTCTTTGTCATTGGACAAACTTACAAAATCAGTGAGGGGTCAAATAATTATTTCCCCCACTGTATATATTTATCTAAGCAATATCCATATTGAATATACACTCACCTAAAGAATTATTAGGAACACCTGTTCTATTTCTCATTAATGCAATTATCTAGTCAACCAATCACATGGCAGTTGCTTCAATGCATTTAGGGGTGTGATCCTGGTCAAGACAATCTCCTGAACGCCAAACTGAATGTCAGAATGGGAAAGAAAGGTGATTTAAGCAATTTTGAGCGTGGCATGGTTGTTGGTGCCAGACGGGCCGGTCTGAGTATTTCACAATCTGCTCAGTTACTGGGATTTTCACGCACAACCATTTCTAGGGTTTACAAAGAATGGTGTGAAAAGGGAAAAACATCCAGTATGCGGCAGTCCTGTGGGCGAAAATGCCTTGTGGATGCTAGAGGTCAGAGGAGAATGGGCCGACTGATTCAAGCTGATAGAAGAGCAACGTTGACTGAAATAACCACTCGTTACAACCGAGGTATGCAGCAAAGCATTTGTGAAGCCACAACACGCACAACCTTGAGGCGGATGGGCTACAACAGCAGAAGACCCCACCGGGTACCACTCATCTCCACTACAAATTGGAAAAAGAGGCTACAATTTGCACGAGCTCACCAAAATTGGACTGTTGAAGACTGGAAAAATGTTGTCTGGTCTGATGAGTCTCGATTTTTGTTGAGACATTCAAATAGTAGAGTCCGAATTTGGCGTAAACAGAATGAGAACATGTATCTATCCTCTGATGGCTACTTCCAGCAGGATAATGCACCATGTCACAAAGCTCGAATCATTTCAAATTGGTTTTTTGAACATGACAATGAGTTCACTACTACTAAAATTGCCCCCACAGTCACCAGATCTCAACCCAATAGAGCATCTTTGGGATGTGGTAGAACGGGAGCTTCGTGCCCTGGATGTGCATCCCTCAAATCTCCATCAACTGCAAGATGCTATCCTATCAATATGGGCCAACATTTCTAAAGAATGCTATCAGCACCTTGTTGAATCAATGCCACGTAGAATTAAGGCAGTTCTGAAGGCAAAAGGGGGTCCAACACCGTATTAGTATGGTGTTCCTAATAATTCTTTAGGTGAGTGTATATTAGAATAATAAGGATATTGCTTAGATACAGATACTGCTTATGGTACTTTCACACTAGCGTAAGGGTATTTTCACACTAGCGGCGGGACGTATCCGACAGGCTGTTCACCCTGTAGTGCACGGTGAGAGGTCGTAGGACTAGTCTACTTTCACACTTGCAGCAGAGTGATCCGGCGAGCAGTTCCGACGACGGAACTGCCTGCCGGATCCGGCATTGCAAAACAACTGAAGGACGGATCCGTCCTTCCGGTCTGCGCATGCGCAGACCATGAAAACTGTGAAAAAGACTGCCTGCCGGATCCGTCCATCAGCATGACAAGCGGAGAGACGGATCCGTTCTTGCAATGCATTTGTAGACGGATCAGTTCTTGCAATGCATTTGTAGACGGATCCGTCCTTGCAATGCATTTGTAGACGGGTCCGCACCCGGATCCGTCTACAAATGCTGTCAGTTGTCACACTGATCGGCGGATCAAGCAGGCAGCTCCAGCTGCAATGTGACAGGAAGATCTTCTGCCAGTGTGAGCTAGGAGATGATAGATGATCGTGTGTTTTTTTTTTTAATGCAAAGTGCAGAGCAGGGGACGGGAAAGGTCAGGTTGTTCACGCCCACAAATATTCATGAGGCAGAGCTCAGGCTTTGTTGTTATACGCCCCCTCAGCATGTACTTCAGCATGTAAACACAGCAATGACAGAACCATGAAAAGGTGGACATATGGGTTTTAACTTGATAAAATCTAGCTTAACCAAATTATATGTATATCCTGATGGGTTTTAAGAGGTTTTATTTTATTTTTTCATTAACTCGGATAACCCCTTTAATTTTCAGAGCTCCTTTAGAAAATGAAAAGTGGAATCTGGTTGCTATGGGCAACAAATACAGTTTTCCTTTACACCAGTTCTGATACAGCCACCCCCCCCCCCCCACTTGTCTACACACAGCAAGCTTTTTTTAGTGTTGCTTCTTTTTTGCCTTGAGAAAGCCTGTATTCTTCCTACATGTATTTAACAAGATGCCAGAAACATTCCTTAGGACCTCTACACACATGATTTTGTTTGTTGCTTTTTCCATGCTGCTCGTGGTTTTTATAGACTTTTTTCCCTAAAGAAATGTGTGAAACACTTTTTTTCTGGCATTTTCTCTATATATCCAAACGCCAGAAAAATGCCAAAAGCTTTAGAAAAAGCGACAGAACCAAAAACCGCTGCTAATTAACATAAATGACAGCAGCAAAAAAAACAAAAAAAAACACTTGTGTGTCCTGCATTTCATATTTCTCTTATAGGTTCATTACCATGTGGAGCTGGCATTTTTACTACATTAAAAAAACAACAGCAGGTGCAAAAAATACATGGGTCAAAACCACCCTGAGAAAATTGAGGCTGTGTTTATAGTTCCTACAGATATATTGTCTGCAGATGGGATCACAGGCACCAAAACATAAGCACAGCCTTGATTTAATGAATACAAAAGACATAACTTTGAATAAAGGTCACACAGTATTTACTAAAGGTACAGCCACATATTCAGGTTTCTGCAGCAATCCAAAAGCAGGAGTGAAATTAAAAAAAGATGAGTTGTATCTGTCCTTTATACTTTCTCTCCTTTTATGATCCACTCCTGATATTGGCTACTAAAACTACATGCAGAAACCTGATCGTGTGGCTGTACCCTAGGTCCACAAACCATATATTAATTAAATCTTTATGCAGGGAAGTTATCGTGGTAAAATCCAAAAGAGCAGAAGTCCTAAAGACTCAAGCCTATGAGTCAAATTTTAAAGCATACTACTACTTGTCTACTCTTCCGAAACATCCAAGAGACTCCTGGAAAAATGGAAAACCTCTTGGACTCCTGGAACAGTTGGAAAAACTCCTGAGCACTGCATAGCCTCTCATTTCCTTTCGAAAGTGTACTTTGTCTGTGTGGGCACCATGATGCTGCGTTTTAGACTCAGCCTGGTGTCCAAACACAGGCTCAGGGAGCAATGGCGCACTGTTAAGAGTGTTGAGCGCGAATATTCGAATTACGAATATTTATCTCGAATATCGCAATTTCGAGAATTTGCGTATATTTTAAACATAGTGCTTAGTGAGATCGTGAAAACTCAGATCCGATGGTATATTCTAACCCCTAGGCGTTGTCTTGGGGGGACGCTTGCTTGGGGGTTAGAATATACCATAGGATCTGAGTTTTCACGATCTTAGTGAGATCGTGAAAACTCAGATCCGATGGTATATTCTAACCCCCAGGCGTTCCCATGGTGACGGGGACGCTTGTCGGGGAGGAGTATGCCGAAGTGGAACAACTGTACAGATTGAAAAAAAATTACTAATATTCTAAAAAACTAATATATTCGATATAGATATAGCACTATATCGAATATATTTGTTTTTTAGAATATTAGTCTTTTTTTCGTAATATTCTAAAACAAGACTATATAGCAATATAGCGAAAATTCGACAAAACGAATGTCGAGCAATTTAGCTAATATAGTGCTATAATCTTCTTTGTCTAATAGTTGTAATTTTTTTCTCGTCTGAAGTTCAGATTGGAAAAAAATTCTGACTATTAAAAAAAAAGATTATAGCACTATATTAGGTAAATTGCCCTATATTAGTTTTTTTCCCGAATATTCGCTATATTGCTATATATTCTTGTTTTAGAATATTACGAATATTCTGAAAAACGAATATAGCACTATATTAGCTATATTGCGCTATATATTTGTTTTTTAGAATATTCAGCTTTTTTTTTTACATCTGAAGTCATGATTCCTCCCCACTTAAAGGGAACCTGTCACCTCTACTATGCTACCCTCGCTGAGCATTCCTAAATGTTCATTGTGTTACCCTAAACATATAAATTACACTTTTAATTTCATTTGCAGACGAATTCAATAAGTATTATGCATTTTTGTGGCTAAAATCAAAGTTAGGGCGAGCACTCAACACTTGGACCAAAGTGGCAGTTAGAATAAAATGTAATTAAATCACAATAATATGACACGTGTATATTTATACCATAAAATCTAAAATCTAAAGATAAAATACATAATATTGAATACCACAGGTAGGGATGGTTATATAATATCAGTCTCTTGTAATCAGAAAGGCTGAAGTATATATGTAACTGAATCAAGGGAATTGTTAATGATGTTGCGCTTCACTGTCCAGTGCGCACACTTGAATAGTTAGTGGATTTGCAGGCTCATGTGCGCTAGTCCAATGTTAATATGGCGATTAGGCAGGTGAGCCAAGCAGTTCCTGCTCATATGAGAATGCGTGCCTCAATGTCCTTAGATGCAGGTGATACAGTAGGGTTACCGTACACATTCAGATGGTATGCCCATCACATACGGTTCACAGATGCAATGTTCCTACCTTCCCCTCAATGTATCTCGTAGGCGCCTCTGAGGACGTGAGCGGTGGATAAGCGGCGTGGAACAATTCCGGCGTCTCGCTTGTAGCTCCTGTGATTTGCTGATCCCAAATCTCGCGGGATTTCGGAAGTGGTCTGTGTCCGGACAATGAAGAGCAGTACTTGGCAAATTCTATGCTCTGCGTCCTGAAAATCCGAATTCTTCCGTTATAATATTATTTGCATGGCCATGCATAAGGTGAGGAGGTGCTTCTTTCACAGGTGTGCAGCCCAGACGCGTTTCGGGAACTCTTTCCCTTCGTCAGTGGTACAGCATCACCTGTCTTCCTCCGCCTTTTATATCCAAGACTAGCACAAAATCCTGGATCACTGGATTCGCTTTCAGCAACAAGAAATCACATGCGTTTTTTGTATGCGTTTTCAATGCGGTTATTTTATTAAAAATAGCCCCATCGAGGTTTAAAAATAGCCCCATCGATTAAAACATCTAAAATATTGAAAAAGGAGAATACAATCTTGGGCACCTGGATGAATTTAAAAGGTTTTTTTAAATGTGGGAAATGCATGGCATGTAAGGTCAATCCCACATCTAGAAAGACTACCACCATCTCCTCAACACAAAATAATTATTTATGGGAGATTAAGGATTGTCTAACTTGCAATACGTCAGGAGTCGTCTACCTGATTCAGTGCCCTTGTAGGAGACAGTACATAGGTAGAACCAAACGTCCTATGAAAACCAGGCTGGCTGAACACATAGCCAATATAAGGAAGGGATATGACAAACACTGTCTATCTAAACACTATAAAGACATACATAAAAAAAAGATCCCTCCGGCCTGATATTCACGGCCCTGGAAAAGGTAGACAGACACTGGTGGGGCGGAAACTACATCAAACAGATGTCCAGGACAAAATCCAGACATATATATCAGTTTGGATCTATGTTGCCAGTGGGCCTGAATGCCGAACTGGAAATTTTTGGGTTCTTGTAGACTGGGTGCCCCCATTCCGACTCTTGCGACTCAGTCAGGCCGTTTATCGACACTGAGTCGTGGACTCGGATGTGGGCCCCCAGTCTTATACACCACGAGTCAATTCTATACAGTCCGAACCTCAATATCTGTACAGCTCGAACCAAACCAGAATGTGCATTTTAAGTTTTTCTCTCAACCATCTTATTTTCACTTATTTTATAAAATTCATAATTTTAAGTATCTCAATCATTTTTAAATTGTATTATCAGAGGCATATATCGGCACCACTATTTTACATTTATGTTGATGCTGTTGTGCAGTAAAAGTAATGTCTTTTATTGATAGTTTATATTGTTATTTATTATTTTAGATTTGTATTGATAAACCACATAAGAATGGAGACTCTAATGATCAACAGGCCAATCAATGGCACATATAGTGTTAAAGTATGGTGGAATATAATTTATCTGCATCATTTTATGCTGGAGTTTTAGAAAAATGACATTGTTGCATGATTTTATGTTGTAGATTCAGAAAATGACAATAATTCATATATGCAATTCGTAATCACAAATTGGACTTTTACAGGATATATAGAATGTTATAAGGAATTCATAGCATGAAAAAAAGCATGTTTGCAAAATAACCGCATTGAAAACGCATACAAAAAACGCATGTGATTTCTTGTTGCTGAAAGCGAATCCAGTGATCCAGGATTTTGTGCAAGTCTTGGATATAAAAGGCGGAGGAAGACAGGTGATGCTGTACCACTGACGAAGGGAGAGAGTTGGGCTGCACACCTGTGAAAGAAGCACCTCCGCACCTTATGCATGGCCATGCAAATAATATTATAACGGAAGAATTCGGATTTCCAGGACGCAGAGCATAGAATTTGCCAAGTACTGCTCTTCATTGTCCGGACACAGACCACTTCCGAAATCCCGCGAGATTCGGGATCAGCAAATCACAGGAGCTACAAGCGAGACGCCGGAATTGTTCCACGCCGCTTATCCACCGCTCACGTCCATAGAGGCGCCTACGAGATACATTGAGGGGAAGGTAGGAACATTGCATCTGTGAACCGTATGTGATGGGCATACCATCTGAATGTGTACGGTAACCCTACTGTATCACCTGCATCTAAGGACATTGAGGCACGCATTCTCATATGAGCAGGAACTGCTTGGCTCACCTGCCTAATCGCCATATTAACATTGGACTAGCGCACATGAGCCTGCAAATCCACTAACTATTCAAGTGTGCGCACTGGACAGTGAAGCGCAACATCATTAACAATTCCCTTGATTCAGTTACATATATACTTCAGCCTTTCTGATTACAAGAGACTGATATTATATAACCATCCCTACCTGTGGTATTCAATATTATGTATTTTATCTTTAGATTTTAGATTTTATGGTATAAATATACACGTGTCATATTATTGTGATTTAATTACATTTTATTCTAACTGCCACTTTGGTCCAAATGTTGAGTGCTCGCCCTAACTTTGATTTTAGCCACATTTATTACTAGAGGAGGGGTGTTCCTCTATATTGGGCTAGAAGAACCTAATCCAGAACCCCGCCTGAGGTGAGCCACCATTTTGAGTCTATAGATTATGCATTTTTGTACTTCCTGCCTTTTATGCAAATTAACATAAAAGAGTCATATCTTACTTGTGTGACTAGATATTTTCAAGCTGTGACTCATCTCAGGTTAATTTGCATATGTATCAAATCGTTTTTTTTTTTATACATTGCGGATGTGCTAGCGGCCATCTAGCAACCCATGTCCTCAGCTCTATACATCAAATCCAGATGACAGGTTCCCTTTAAGTAACTTAAGCAGAGAGGAATAATGACTTCAGATGGAAAAAAATTACGAATATTCTAAAAAACAAATATATAGCACTAAATTCTATAGTGCTATATATTCGTTTTTGACCCACGCCTGTATTGATCGCGTAATATTCTCATATTACGTGATCATTACCTTGCCGATTTTTCGAGTAAAAAAAATGTAGAATATAACGAATATTCGAATTTGCGAATATTTGACAAATATTCTACAAAATATTTGCAAAACATTGCAAATTCGAATATGACCCCTGCCGCTCATCACTAACTGTGAAAAGGAGGTGTGGACTACAAAAAGGGGTGTATATCCATAACCTGAAATAATTTGGCACCATACTGTCACGGACGTTTCCGCAACAGCTGGCAGGAGATCGGTGAGACTGGCAACACGTGGTTTGATCTGATATGTTTTCCATTTGGATCAAATGACGTCTGTGTTGTTTCTGGTGCTTGCCACAACTTCTTTCCCCAGGTGTGGCTATTAGGGTCATTTAACCTTCTCAATTTATTGTTGTTTCTCCCACTATGCTATGCGGTTTATAGCTTCAGTTGCTGCCATAGCCACTTTAAGTTAAGTGTTTTCTTTCTCTTTTGTAGTTTGTTTGGGTTATTTTGTGTGTTGCATTTCCCTGTCATTTGTATTAAGGCCTGAGGGAGACTCCTGTTCGTCCTTCCTTTTGGAGGAACAGGTTGTCTCAGTCCTGACATTAGAACCAGGGTCCTATAGGGTTAGTTAGGACATTAGGTATTCCTGTGTATGAACTCACCTATCTCTGGGGTCTGTTCATACTGGTAGTTAGTCAGGACTTTGATTAGGGTTTTACTAGGAGGTGTCCATCTCCTTTCCTTAGTTTCAAGGCCTTATTCCCTCACCCCTTTCCCTCCATTGTTCGGTGTGGTGTTTCCCTCCCACACCCGAACGTGACACATACTCACAGACTCCCCGGATGGTCATTGATAAAAAAGTATAATTTCAAGTGATCGCCATCTTAAAGACCTTATCCATAGAGATGTCCCGAACTATTCGCCGGCGAGCATCGCTTGTTTGCGTTCGCCACGGCGGGCGAACATATGCGATGTTCGGTCCGCCCCCTATTTGTCATCATTGAGCAAACTTTGACCCTGTGCTTCACAGTCAGCAGACACATTCCAGCCAATCAGCAGCATACCCTTCCTCCCAGACCCTCCCACCTCATAGCAAAAAGCAAGGACAGCATCCATCTTAGATTAATTCGGAAGCTGCAGTCTTAGTGAGAGGAGGGACAGTGCAGCTGCTGCTGATTTAATAGGGAAATCGATAGCTAGTACAGTGTATTCAGTGTCCACTCCAGTCCTGAAAGACTCATCTGATCTGCTGTAAGGACAGCGTCCTGACAGCACCCCAAAAAGCCCTTTTTAGGGTTAGTACATCAGTCTGCTTTTTTTTTTTTCTTCCTCTGTAATCTAATTGCAGTTACCTGCCAGCGTGTGTGTCAGACCTACAGCGTATACTGTGCCCACTTGCCCAGTGCCACCACTCATATCTGGTGTCACAGTAGCTTGCATTTAAAAAAAAAAAAAAATTTTCACTGTAATATAATTGCAGTTGCCTGCAAGCGTGTGTGTCAGGCCTACAGCGTGTACTGTGCCAACTACTGCCAGTGCACAGTGCCAGCACTCATATCTGGTGTCACAGTAGATTACATAAAAAAAAAAAAAAAAACTTTTATTACTGTAATATAATTGCAGTTAGTTGCCTGCAAGCATGTGTGTCAGGCCTACAGCGTGTACTGTGCCAACTACTGCCAGTGCCCAGTTGCGCCACTCATATCTGGTGTCACAGTAGCTTGCACGCATAGTACAACTAATCGGAAAAAAAATGACAGGCAGAGGCAGGCCACCCCGCAGGGGCCGTCGTGGTCGTGGTGCTGTGACTTCCTTTGGCCTTAGAATAATGCCCAGTGTTCAGAGGCCACGTACCCTGAACTCAAAAAGTTCTGAGGACATAGTTGACTGGCTAACACAGGACACCCAATCTTCTACAGCTTCCGCTCGGAACCTTGACGCACCATCTCCTCCAGCTCAGCTTCGGGCACCTCTCAAGTTACCACTCGCCTGCCTGCCGCCACCACCAACACTAGCACCACAGAGTTATTTACACATCAGTTGGAAGAAATGAGTGATGCGCAACCATTATTGCCAGAGGATGTAGATAACAGGGATATGTCTCAGTCAGGCAGCATTACACACATGGACGTACGGTGTGATGATGATGATGTTGTACCCGCTGCTGCTTCCTTTACTGAGTTGTCAGATACAAGTGAAGCGGTTGATGATGACAATGTGTCCGTGGGTGCCTGCTCGAAGAGAAGAAGAACAGGGGGAAAGTTCAGATGGGGAGACAGAGAGGAGGAGGAGACGAGTTGGAAGCAGGGGGAGGTCGTCGCAAGTAGCTAGTGGCACAGTCAGACAGCATGTATCGGCACCCGGGGTCAGCCAGACAGCACGCCAATCAACGCATGCTGTTGCCACCACCAGAATGCCGTCATTTCAAAGCTCAGCAGTGTGGCATTTTTTTTGTGTGTCTGCCTCTGATAACAGCGATGCCATTTGCAACCTGTGCCAAAAGAAACTGAGTCGTGGGAAGTCCAACACCCACCTAGGTACAACTGCTTTGCGAAGGCACATGATCTCAAATCACAAACGCCTATGGGATCAACACATGATGAGTACAAGCAGCACACAAACTCAAAGCCACCATCCTCCTCCTGGTCCAGCATCTTCAGCCACGTCAACCACTGCTGTCCTCCTTGCCCCCTCTCAAACATCCGCCACTCCGCCTCTAACCTTCAGCAGTTCCTGCTCATCTGCCTGTGGGTCAGGTGTCTGTCAAGGAAATGTTTGAGCGTAAGAAGCCAATGTCACAGAGTCACCCCCTTGCCCGGCATCTGACAGCTGGCTTGTCGGAACTCTTAGCCCGCCAGCTTTTACCATACAAGCTGGTGGTGTCTGAGGCCTTCAACCCCCCCACCCCATAACAGTGCCATCCACAGCCCCCCCCCACCCCATAAGTCATCCACAGACCCCCCACCCCATAACAGTGCCATCCACAGACCCCCCCACCCCATAACAGTGCCATCCACAGACCCCCTTATCCCATAACAGTGCCATCCACAAACCCCCCCACCCCATAACAGTGCCATCCACAGACCCCCCATTGCCGCTCCAGTAGAGACGTATAAAATGTGTAATTAAATGAATAATGATTCCTGCTGCCCCCTCTGTAGTATAACTTTCAATATATTGTACTCACAGGGCTACTGTTATCTTAATGCAGGCCGGCCGGGCCTTACGAGCGGCAGCGGCACTGACTGACGTCACCTGCCTGCGCCGCCTGTTTCATTCATAAAGAAGGCCGGGCAGGCACGTGACGTCAGTCAGTGACGCTGCCGCTCGTCTGCCCGGCCGGCCTGCATTAAGATAACAGTAGCCCTGTGAGTACAATATATTGAAAGTTATACTACAGAGGGGGCAGCAGGAATCATTATTCATTTAATTGCACATTTTATAAGTCTCTACTGGAGCTGCGGGGCCGGAGCACAGTGAACGCACCGGCCCCCAGCTCCTCCTCCCAGTCCCTCCCCGCTGATACATCGCAGGCTGCGATGTCAAAAGGTGGCGGAACGCCGTTCCGGTGCGTTCCGCCAGAAAAAAAGCCCTGGTGACACCGCAGTGGAAGGTACCCGGCCGAAATTTCTTTTCACAAAAGGCAATCCCCAACCTAGAAACATAGAAACATAGAATGTGTCGGCAGATAAGAACCATTTGGCCCATCTAGTCTGCCCAATATACTGAATACTATGGATAGCCCCCGGCCCTATCTTATATGAAGGATGGCCTTGTGCCTATCCCATGCATGCTTAAACCCCTTCACTGTATTTGTAGCTACCACTTCTGCAGGAAGGCTATTCCATGCATCCACTACTCTCTCAGTAAAGTAATACTTCCTTATATTACTTTTAAACCTTTGCCCCTCTAATTTAAAACTGTGTCCTCTTGTGGTAGTTTTTCTTCTTTTAAATATGCTATCTTCCTTTACCGAGTTGATTCCCTTTATGTATTTAAAAGTTTCTATCATATCCCCTCTGTCTCTTCTTTCTTCCAAGCTATACATATTAAGGTCCTTTAACCTTTCCTGGTAAGTTTTATCCTGCAATCCATGTACTAGTTTAGTAGCTCTTCTCTGAACTCTCTCTAGAGTATCTATATCCTTCTGGAGATATGGCCTCCAGTACTGCGCACAATACTCCAAGTGAGGTCTCACCAGTGTTCTGTACAGCGGCATAAGCACTTCACTCTTTCTACTGCTTATACCTCTCCCTATACATCCAAGCATTCTGCTGGCATTTCGTGCTGCTCTATTACATTGTCTTCCCACCTTTAAGTCTTCTGAAATAATTACTCCTAAATCCCTTTCCTCAGATACTGAGGTCAGGACTGTGTCAAATATTCTATATTCTGCCCTTGGGTTTTTACGCCACCTGTACTCTATTATGGAAAAGGAAGTCATGGCATGTCTGGCACACAGTGTTGGGGCAAGGGTCCATCTGACCACTGATACCTGGTCTGCAAAGCACGGTCAGTGCAGGTATATCACGTACACTGCGCATTGGGTAAACCTGCTGACGGCTGCCAAGCATGGAATGCGTGGCTCTGCAGAGGAGTTGGTGACACCGCCGCGACTTGCAGGCAGGCCTGCTGCCACCTGTCACGGCTGAGGATGGGGAAAACCCTCAGCAGTGCAATGCCAGAATATGGAAGGTCGCTACTTGGCCGGTACCACAGAATTAGGGAGCAGGTCACCTCCTAGAGCTTCCCTAATCTGACCCTGACTCCTAGCTGCATGAGCCGCCCTTGAAGGTAGGAGGGCTCATGCTCAGGAACCTTGGATCCCTTCTGACCCTCCGTCGATCCCTGAACTAGGAGCTGGGTAGACAGCCCGTTCCTCCTGGACACGGAGGAACAGGAGTCTAAAGTGGCCAAGCAACAAGGGGAACAGAAACAGCTAATGGCAATGGCAGGTAAATGTAACTAGTAACACCACCTACCTGCCACAGACACACAGCCTGGAACACATGTACAGGTGCTGCTGTCCACAACAATATTACCGGACACAGCACACACCACACATCACACAGGAACCCAGGAAAGCATAGCTGCAATAAACAGAAAGACCATATCCACATCATCTAACATCAGACATAATGTTTTATGACCACAAGGGTGGCTCTCACTGGCAGATGGTATAAACCAGGAGGATGACATCAGCTAACCATGACTGAAGTACCCCTCAGAGTCTGGCATCCAGCAGGAGCTAAATAGCCCCCACTGGCCACACCCACACACACACCCAGTGTTCACACACTAAGAAGGGAGTTAACCCTTCCAACACCAGGCAAGGGAAAAAGCCATTTAAAGGGGAAGTGTACATTAAACAATTACACTGCAGCTGTTACCGCAGGCAACGACATGCGTGGCAACCATGTCCTGGGAGTCAGTCAGAAGACCGAGACACTGCCACCACATGTACACAATACCAAACGTTGCCACGAGGAGCCACAGTGAAGGGAAGTGTCAGAGTGCACACCTACATAAACCTTGTGCACACCAGACATACAAAGTGCATACATACACACACACCCAACCAGGTGTAACCGCATGCACTTGACAGCAAGCTGCCTAGCAACAGCTCAGGCTGCTATACTGCCAAGTACCAATCATGTTGCCAGCGGCAACCACATGTGAGGCAACATATTAACCGCACTCACCAGTGGTTGAACAATAAACCCAAACCGCAGGCAACCGCATGCGGATCCAGAGTCACGACCATGACCATGGTCGTGACACCACCTCCTCTACTCCTCCTACTCCATCCTCTTCGCTAACCTCCTCAGCTGAGTCCTCTTCTGCTGCTGCGTCTTGCTCCACATCAACTGCACCCCCCCAGCTCCCCAGGGGCTATTCCACATCCCGGATACGACAGTGTCACGCCGTCTTGGGGTTGACGTGCCTGAAAGCAGAGATTCACACCGGACCAGCACTCCTGTCTGCCCTGAACGCACAGGTGGATCAGTGGCTGACTCCGCACCAACTGGAGATCGGCAAAGTGGTGTGTGACAACGGAAGCAATTTGTTGGCGGCATTAAATTTGGGCAAGTTGACACATGTGCCGTACATGGCACATGTGTTGAATCTGATCGTACAACACTTTGTGCATAAGTACCCAGGCTTACAGGACGTCCTCCAGCAGGCTAGGAAGGTGTGTGGCCATTTCAGGCATTCCTACACGGCCATGGCGCACTTTTCAGATATTCAGCGGCGAAACAACATGCCAGTGAGGCGCTTGATTTGCGACAGCCCGACACGTTGGAATTCAACACTCCTAATGTTCGACCGCCTGCTCCAACAAGAAAAAGCCGTCAACGTGTATTTGTATGACCGGGGTGCTAAGACAGCCTCTGCGGAGCTGGGTATCTTTTTGCCACGTTACTGGACGCTCATGCGCAATGCCTGTAGGCTCATGCGTCTTTTTGAGGAGGTGACAAACCTAGTCAGTCGCACCAAAGGCACCATCAGCGACATCATCCCATTTGTTTTCTTCCTGGAGCATGCCCTGCGAAGAGTGCTGGATCAGGCCGTAGATGAGCGTGAAGAGGAAGAGGAAGAGTTGTGGTCAAGCATCGCTTGCTGGACCTGCGGCAATGCTGGAAGAGGAGTCTGAGGAAGAGGAGTCAGAGGAGGAATGTGGCTTTGAGGAGGAGGAAGACCAACCACAGCAGGCATCCCAGGGTGCTCATTGTCACCTATCTGGTACCCGTGGTGTTGTACGTGGCTATGGGTAAGAACAGACCTTCAATGACATCAGTGAGGACGAGGAACGGGACATGAGTAGCTCGGCATCCAACCTTGTGCAAATGGGGTCTTTCTGTCATGCCTGTTGAGGGACCCTCGTATAAAAAGGCTGAAGGAGAACGACCTGTACTGGGTGGCCACGCTATTAGACCCCCGATATAAGCAGAAAGTGACTGAAATGTTACCGAATTACCGGAAGTCGGAAAGGATGCAGCAGTTCCAAAATAAATTAAAAAGTATGCTTTACACAGTGTATAAGGGTGATGTCACAGCACAACGGGAATCTGACAGGGGAAGAGGTGAAAGTAATCCTCCTCCTACCACGACCATGCCGGCAAGGACAGGACGCTTTACAGACGTGTTGTTGATGGAGGACATGCAGAGCTTTTTAAGTCCTACGTATCGCCACAGCCCTTCGGGGTCCACCCTCAGAGAACGACTCGACCGACAGGTAGCAGACTACCTCGCCTTAACTGCAGATATCGACACTCTGAGGAGCGATGAACCCCTTGACTACTGGGTGTGCAGGCTTGACCTGTGGCCTGAGCTATCCCAATTTGCGATAGAACTTCTGGCCTGCCCCGCTTCAAGTGTCCTGTCAGAAAGGACCTTCAGCGCAGCAGGAGGTATTGTCACTGAGAAGAGAAGTCGCCTAGGTCAAAAAAGTCTAGATTACCTCACCTTTATTAAGATGAATGAGGCATGGATCCCGAAGGGACTGACAGTGGGCGATACATTTGACTAAAAAAGGCCTGATGAGATGAGCTGCCTTTGGCTAAAAATGTTCCACATGCTGCTGTATTTTATCTCTGCATGCCGGATGACTTGTGTGACTTCTCCGCCACCAACTAGGGTTCAAGCCGCAATGTTTTAGTACACTTTCTGCCTGGAAAACATCAATTTTTCCGTCCGCTGCTACAGCAGCGGCTGCAACAATACCTAATTTTTCAGGCATGTGTACATGCCTAATTTTTCTGGCCTCTGGTGCTGCACTGTGGCTGCAAAAACAAAACAAAAAAAAAGGCACATACATGTGTCAATTCCCCTTCGTGATCGTTACCTTGTTGTGGTGAAGGGGCTTGCGTATCACAATGAAGCGATAACCTCTATGAGTGTGTTGGCAATGGCAATGTTGGCACACCCCAGATGAGATAAGGTCGTTGCTTCATTGTGAACAGACCAAAAGCGATCGGCTGGATAATTTTGCATAGAAAAAACATTAATTTTCTTTGTGATCATCTAAGGTGAAGCCTACTAGGCCAACAATGGGCCCACACTGCAGAATCATTGTTCTCTGGGTCACTTAACTGTCACTGAACTACCTAAGCACGACCATAGGCTTTGAAAAACCGCCATCGCCTGCAATCTGCCAAACGTGTGCACGAGCACAGTCATCACTACATCAAGATTGACGCATAGAGGAATAAAATTTATGTCATGAGTGTGTCAACTATTGACAACTCTTTGCGGTTGTCTAAACTCTATTCCATACACATCCCCTGATAGCGGACGTAACGGGGATTAAACTGATAGGAATAGTACTACTTAACATACCACTCATATCTGGTAGAACAGTAAATTGCACGGCGCATGCGCAGTGCCCCAAATTGGAAGTAAGAGGACCGACCAAGCATCTTTTTCCATCTCCCGGTTCCTAAAATCTATTCCATACACCGGCCCCTGATAGGAATAGTACTACTTAACATACCACTCATATTGGGATTGCATAGTACATTGCACAGCGCACGCGCAGTGCCCCAAATTGGAAGTAAGAGGACCGACCAAGCATCTTTTTCCATCTCCCGGTTCCTAAAATCTATTCCATACACCACACCGGCCCCTGATAGGGGACAAAACAGAGATTAAACTGGTAAGAACAGATTTTTTTTCTGGAGCGTGCCCTGTGAAGAGTGCTGGATCAGGCCGTAGATGAGCATGAAGTGGAAGAGTTGTGGTCACCATCACCACCAGAGGCAACATTGTCTTCGTCGATTGCTGGACCTGCGGCAACGCAGAGAGAGGAGTCTGAAGAAGAGGAGTCAGAGGAGGAAGGTGGCTTTTAGGAGGTGGAAGACCAACCACAGCAGGAGTCCCAGGGGGCTTGTTGTACCCTTTCGGGGACCCTTGGTGTTGTACGTGGCTGGGTGGAGGAAGAGACCTTCAATGACGTCAGTGAGGACAAGGAACGGGACATGGCTAGCTTGGTATCCAACCTTGTGCAAATGGGGAGTTTGCGGTTGTGCAAATGGACTGTTTGCGGTTGTTTGCGGTGCGTTAAACGGGGAGTTTGGTCTGTCACTGTGAAGCGGGCATAACCCTTACACTACCTGATAGATACAACATCATGCCTGATGTTTTAAAGCACGTTATTCCAAACAATTTAGGAATGTTAGGTGATTTATGCCCTTTATGGATTAAAACCCGACTCTGTGTCAACTACGTAATTCTCCATGGGAGTTTTGCCATGGATCCCCCTCCGGCATGCCACAGTCCAGGTGTTAGTCCCCTTGAAACAACTTTTCATTCACTATTGTGGCCAGAAAGAGTCCCTGTGGGTTTTAAAATTCGCCTGCCTATTGAAGTCTATGGCGGTTCGCCCGTTCGCGAACATTTGCGGAAATCCGCGTTTGCCGTTCGCGAACAGAAAATTTTATGTTCGCGACATCTCTACTTATTCATAGCGGCAGACTGGGAACTGAAAGCGGTCCTGGATAAACCTAAAAGTAGAACAATGTTATAAGTGGGTCCAAACTGAAAAAAGGTGGGACAATACAAGTAGGCAGGGAAAATAGAAGTTGGCCAGCAATAATGTAGTGCAGCACAAAATACTGCCCCAGCAAAACCAAATACCACTTTGAAGCACAAAATACTGCCACCCACACTGCAGTAGTGAACTGTATAACCATCCTGAGGACTTGAATTCACCTGTGGCCACTGGCCAAATTCATAAGTACCTGATACTCCTAGCATTAGTTAATGCTGAGAGCATCAGATCGTTATGTAAGTGGATGGCGGTGCAAGAAAGACTTGGGCAGCCCTCTGTAGAGTCTATGGCCAGTCCGCCCCTGTTTGTCCACCTATATTTTCCTGGGTGACAACCCATTAAAAATACCACCACTATGGGGTAGTTTGCTGTTCCTGTGAAAAGACATCACACAGTGCTATCGAGCCAAGATAAATAGCTACTAGACATTCAGATGGAACCACAACTTACCTTGTGCCACTACCAGAAGATTCTGAACCTGCTTGTAGACAACACAGGTGACCTTCAAGTGAATTCAAAAAAGGTATGTACATAAAAACCCCTCATAGGAGCTGGGTAACAGTCATGCTCAAACACATTTTCCAACATAACCTGAACAATTTTTTTGCCTTGGAAAATTATTTGCAGAGTCAAAATAATGTGCCTTTGCTTTGCATTTTTGCAAAGCAAACCTTCTCTTTATCACAATGTTATGGTTGCCTTTTAAAAATGCCTTCACGTCTATACACTGTTCATTTGCTTTTTGTAATTTGTATGTGAACGTTTTGTGGGTGTCACAGAAGTCAACCTAAGTTGTGGATGGACAAAACATTGTTATCATGTTTTTGCTTCTTGCTGTTTACTCAGTTGGCAACGTCCACCCAATGATGAATGAATGGAGCTGGATACAGTCATTATTAAAGGGAACCTGTCACCAGGTTTATGGTGTCCTAACTAAGGAATAAACATAAATAAGTGATTGATTCTCTTAGCACAATGCTGGGTCACTTTCTTTAATTGACCCAGTCAATCTGCCAACATCTTGTATTGAAAAGCTCCAGCTGATAATGATGAGTCCTGAATATTCATGAGCTCCTGACTCTCCCCGCCCACCTGCTGCTGAGTGACAGTTATTTTCCATATGAATCAGCAGCAGGTGGGCAGGGGAGTGGCTATAGCTCTGAATTAAATATACGCTGGACTCAATGACATCACGCCACACTCCAATCAGCTCATTAGCATGCGGCATCTTTGTGTGTATATTATGAGATAACCATCTGTCACACCAGTAAGTAAATACATCTAAGGCACTTTTTAGTAGTTAATGATTGTATATAATTAGTTAGATTATAATCAAATATCCATATGACAGGTTCCCTTTAAAGAAGGGACACCATTACGCAATTGTAGACCTACTATCTTCTAAAGACTTATTTCCTTTACAGATTCCTGGGCAGTTCATAATAACTGCAGCTTGGGGTATGAACTAGCAGCTGTGGAGCTGCTCATATGAAGACTCCCATTAATCTTTGAAATAGGTTTACTTGTGGGATGAGCAATTTTTCTCTAGGTAAGGGTGGCATTTTCAGCATTTTTCCCAATCAGTAGGCCTCATGCAACAAAACTGCCATGGTTGCCCATGTGAACCAATAAAAGTTCATCATTCACTTCTATGCATGCAATCAGGAAATAAAAGCTGAACTCTGGCCCTGCTGTATATCTTCTTAAAAACAGCATTCCAAGGATCCATGCAAAAGTAATTTTGTTTACTTAAGCCATAAGTGTACCAATCTATAGAAAGGGCTAAATGCCAAAAGGAACCAGAGTGCATCACTATAGCTTAAAAATAATGGTAAATCTGGGAGGCTGCATTGGCCGTGTCCCTCCCATCCATGCCTCAACCACTTTATTTTTTTTAGCAGCAAGCATGATGTAAAGAAGTGTAAATTCCCAAATTTTTATGCAAAAGGTACTTGTGGCAGAAAGTTTGAAGCTTTGATAAATTCCCTTATTTGTCATGAAATGCTAATTTTTACTCAGAAGTACAACTTCCACTGGCCATGCATGAGTCTCTCATCATGGTGAAAAACATCAGAGATACAGGTTTTTATTTTTATTTTGGTAGCACGTTTAAAGGATTTTAACCCTGTACAACTGATGTTGGTGGACTCACACAGCACCAATGGAAGCTGTCCTTTTTCTGTTGAAATGCACCCTCACAAGGCATTTCAATGTCTCCTGTAAGGCTAGTTTCACACTAGCGTTAGGAGATCCGGCAGGCTGTTCCAGCAGGGAACAGCCTACCAGAGCTCTCTGGATCCGGCATTGCCAGGTGCTACCTGAACGCCAGATCTCTTACTCTAGAGTGAAACTAGCCTAATAATCACTGCTCCTGAAAATATGGCTAAAAGCTTGATATCCCCCACCTAGTGGTCAGTTGAACAGGCACATTGTACTAGGGATGGAGAACATGGAACAACTTAGTAATCACACTTGTTATGTGGGAAGTATTACTATTTTTACTACTATTATTATTATTAACCACTTGTGGACTGCCAGATGACATTAACGGTGACAACTGGACTCCCCATTTATTACAATCCCTACCTTCCTTTTGACTGTATGCATGGCGCTCAATGAGGAGGCTGTGAATACAGTCAGGTCCTTAAATATTGGGACATGGACACAATTCTAACATTTTTGGCTCTATACACAACCACAATGGATTTGAAATGAAACAAACAAGATGTGCTTTAACTGCAGACTGTCAGCTTTAATTTGAGGGTATTTACATCAAAATCAGGAGAACAGTGTAGGAATTACAACAGTTTGCATATGTGCCTCCCACTTGTTAAGGGACCAAAAGTAATGGGACAGAATAATAATCATAAATCAAACTTTCACTTTTTAATACTTGGTTGCAAATCCTTTGCAGTCAATTACAGCCTGAAGTCTGGAACGCATAGACATCACCAGATGCTGGGTTTCATCACTGGTGATGCTCTGCCAGGCCTCTACTGCAACTGTCTTCAGTTCCTGCTTGTTCTTGGGGCATTTTCCGTTCAGTTTTGTCTCCAGCAAGTGAAATGCATGCTCAATCGGATTCAGGTCAGGTGATTTACTTGGCCATTGCATAACATTCCACTTCTTTCCCTTAAAAAACTCTTTGGTTGCTTTTGCAGTATGCTTTGGGTCATTGTCCATCTGCACTGTGTAGTGCCGTCCAATGAATTCTGAATCATTTTGCTGAATATGAGCAGATAATATTGCCCCAAACACTTCAGAATTAATCCTGCTGCTTTTGTCAGCATTCACATCATTAATAAATACAAGAGAACCAGTTCCATTGGCAGCCATACATGCCCACGCCATGACACTACCACCACCGTGCTTCACTGATGAGGTGGTATGCTTAGGATCATGAGCAGTTCATTTCCTTCTCCATACTGTTCTCTTTCCATCACTCTGGTACAAGTTGATCTTGGTCTCATCTGTCCATAGGATGTTGTTCCAGAACTGTGAAGGCTTTTTTATATGTCATTTGGCAAACTCTAATCTGGCCTTCCTGTTTTTGAGGCTCACCAATGGTTTCCATCCTGTGGTGAACCCTCTGTATTCACTCTGGTGAAGTTTTCTCTTGACTTTGACACACATACACCTACCTCCTGGAGAGTGTTCTTGATGTGGCCAACTGTTGTGAAGGGTGTTTTCTTCACCAGGGAAAGAATTCTTCGGTCATCCACCACAGTTGTTTTCCGTGGTCTTCCGGGTCTTTTGGTGTTGCTGAGGTCACCGGTGTGTTCCTTCTTTTTAAGAATGTTCCAAACTGTTGTTTTGGCCACGCCTAATGTTTTTGCTATTTCTCTGATGGGTTTGTTGTGTTTTTTCAGCCTAATGATGGCTTATTTCACTGATAGTGACAGCTCTTTGGATCTCATCTCAGAGTTCACAGCAACAGATTCCAAATGCAAATAGCACACTTGAAATGAACTCTGGACCTTTTATCTGCTCATTGTAATTGGGATAATGAGGGAATAACACACACCTGGCCATGGAACAGCTGAGAAGCCAATTGTCCCATTACTTTTGGTCCCTTAACAAGTGAGAGGCACATATGCAAACTGTTGTAAATTCCTACACCGTTTCCCTGATTTGGATGTAAATACCCTTAAATTAAAGCTGACAGTCTGCAGTTAAAGCACATCTTGTTTGTTTCATTTCAAATCCATTGTGGTGGTGTATAGAGCCAAAAATGTTAGAATTGTGTCTATGTCCCAATATTTATGGACCTGGCTGTATATGTCTGAAACACAATAAATGTGGTTCAAGGTATAGTACTTGCGTCAGATTTCTGATGCAAATTAAATGTTATTTTATTACATAACTCTGGCGGATCCAACGCTTTCTAAAATGCAGGTCTGAATAAATCACCCCCCAGATATCTGAGAAGATCTAGATCTCACAGGGCCAAGCACTGGACTCAGACAGCAAGACATTGCAAAAGCATCCCTCATACTTTGAGATGGATTGACCACCTGTTTTCCAGTTCTGCACCCCTCAGAAAAGGAATTGCAGAAGGACTTAAAAAGAACCTTAGTACATGCCTGTGGTACTGCTGAAAGACTGCAAAGTGTGTTTAGAGAGAGTGAGTACTATAACCACCATCATTGCTGCTGTCCATACCCTGGTATTGAGAGAATATTGCATATATATGATATACTTTGGAACTGTGCTATATGTGATATACTTTGGAAGATCCAATATCAAGGGTACCCTAACAAACACCAGGCAGGAGTCACAATACCAGGGTGTGGCCTGAGAGAAGGAAAGCAGCACTTTCCACTCACTGCACAGCCCTGAGGAGCAGCCTATAAACTCAAGAGATCCTTTGCTGTTCTAGTGATTATCATTACTCTATTTTTACACTCCTTTGTTAGCTTTCATGGCATGTTTGCCAGGTCAAATAATAAACTGCTACTCCTCATCCAAGCCTAGCATGACCTTTCCTAATAATGAAACTCCACAATACCTTCAATACTCAGTCTTTATACTCTAAAGCCGCACATGAAAAAATTAGTCCAGAAGTAGGTGGAGCTATCTGACAACCAAACTAATCACTTCTTTTCTAATTAAAGCCCAGTGTCTCCCAGTCAGGGTTTATTGAACCCTAATTGAGATCAAAGTATCCCCCAAGGCTATGATCTTACACTATGCTGTCCATTTAAAGCACAGCATGAGAAATGTGCAAATATCCTCTACAGACATGTAGACCTGCAAGTATCTCTAGGCTTCTATGTACCACAAGCAGAGAAGAGAATCCAGGCCCTAGATAAACACACCAGTAAGGGCTGTTTCACACGAGCGGATGCCGTGCGTGACATCCGCTCCGTGAATGACAGCCAAGACCAGATGCAGACTGCAGAAGCAGGGAGCATTAACATGATTGATAATGCTCCGTGCCTCTCTGTGATCTCTTTACTACGAAATCACAGTGACAACTTTATCTCACTGTGATTTTGTAGTAAAGAGATCACAGAGAGGCACGGAGCATTATCAGTCCGCTCCGTGCCTAAGTGTTTTCACTTGCACAACTGCTCAGTGGTTAGAACGAGAGATGAGCAAAGTTCTTAAAAAATTCAATTTGTCTGCTTCGCAAACTTTAACGAAAAAATTAGCTTTTTGACTAATTACTTCGTCACAAAGCGCATTTCTTTGTAAATAGCGGGCACAATGACAGGGAAACGCGATTGTGCCCCTTCCCCACCGTCAATGAACCCCTCAGATGCCGCGTTCATCAATGTTAAAGGCTTTCAGGGGTTGATCAAAAAAAAAATTTAATTGTACTTACCTCATCCATTTGAGCGCAAAGAGGCCACCACGGCCATCTTGCTTGAAGATCCAGCGCGAAGCGGCTTGGACGGCTTGGTGATGTCAGATGTCATCTTGGTGGGATCGTAAAGCAAGATTGCTGCGGCTGCCTCTTCACACTCAAATGGATGAGGTAAGTATGATTTTTTTTTTTTTTTACCCCCATTTCAGGGAAAATCGATTTATTATGAAAAAGCACGAGGATATTCTACTTCATGACAAAATCAAATTTTTCCTTAAATTCGGATCGACTTGCTCAACGCTAGTTTACACTGGTACTTTGCAGCTCTTAAACCATGGGTTCAAATCAATAAATATGGTGACGAAGCCCCAGCTACAGGTATAAAGCACCCAATGCACCTGCTCTGGCTCCAAGGGAGAACCCTGACATACCTTCAAATGTGACATGTCCAGTGGTGACAAGGTGACAGTAACATGCCCACCCCCACTGCCAAGCAGCTGTCTGCTGTTGACAGCATGCATTCATTCCATCATAAACTGCCAAAAAAAGCTACCCCTTACAACTAGCCCTGCAGGTAACTGGGCTGAAACCCAATTTAGCAAAATCCACTATGATTTCCAATAGCTAGAACAGATCATTCCTTTCATGGCATAGCTATAGTCCTTAGTCTCCATACATGAACTGCTCTCTAAAGAACATTTTATTTGCCGTTCAGTGGTGCAGTTATATGTTCTAAATCCTTTTTTGGCTTCTATTAGTGTAAAAAAAAAAAATATTATTTGCCGTTCAGCGGTGCAGTTATATGTTCTAAAGCCCTTTTTGGCGTGTATTAGTGGCAAAAACATATATATTTGCCATTCAGCCGTGCAGTTATATGTTATAAAGCCTTTTGTGGAGTGTATAAGTGGAAAAAAAGTAAGGACCTATTTGCCTTTCAGACGTGCAGTTTTATGTTCTAAAGCAGTGATGCTCAACCTACGGCCCGTGGGCCAAATCCAGCCCGCAAAGCTGTGTCATGTGGCCGGTGTGACTCCCTGGAAAAAGTCTAAGGCGTACCAATACACCTTAAACTTTTTCCCACACATTCATAAGCGCAATGAGTGCTGTGAACGGCACAGGCAGCGCAGTGAAGCTGCCTGTGCCTGAAATAACCAATAACAAAGCTCCCACAGGGAAGAAGCTGAACAGACTCCACCGACTATGATGGGATCCATTCAGTTTCCATTCGGGATCCTTTCTTTTTACCGGACACAAAAGTGCTGCATACAAGGCTTTTTTGTCTGGTCTTTCGACAGAATCTGCAACAGAGGCTCCAAACGCAGCCTCAAATGCAGATTTGAACCAGTGGAGGCCTACGTATTATGTATTTTAGTATTGCTCACAGGTGCCCCCTCACAGTGTTTGCATTTCTTTCTGGCAAAGCTACCTGTTTCTGGCCCGCAAAATTTATACCATGTCTAGTGCGGCCCTTTAGACGAAAAATGGTTGGGCACCACTGTTCTAAAGCCTTCTTTTGTGTGTATTAGTGGGGAAAAAAGGGCTTATTAGCCATTGTGTGGTGAAGTGAGAAAATTACAGACTTTTTTGGGTGTATTAGTGGCAAAAATATATATATTTGCCATTCAGCGGTGTAGTTATATGTTCTAAAGCCCTTTTTGGCGCGTATTAGTGGCACAAAAAAGGGCTTATAAACTGTTGTGTGGTGAAATGAGAAAATTACAGACTTTTTTGGGGTGTTTTAATTTCCTTTTTATTTATTTGATCTAACAGTATGTCAGACAGAGAAGTGCCAGGCCCTGCACAGGGGAGTGGCAGAGGCCTAAATGTTTTTGGCGCAAGCACTGGTTGCAGCAGAGTAAGGGGGCGTGGCAGCAGGAGTCGCAGCGAGAGGCCTGAGCTCCCGGTGTTATCGGTCATCGGTCATCCACTTCGTCCCAAGTGACATCAGACACCCCCAGCCAAGAGTCAGTGGGTACCCTTAGTTGGCATGGCCCGGGAGCAGGCCCTGTGCTCTCACCTTCCCACAACCTGCCTCTATCCTTTTCTCTTCCCTCAGCCAGAGAAGTATTATATGCTGTGCGCTCAGCTCCACTATACAGCGAGGACGAGCTACTAGAGGACAGTCAGCAGCTACGGGCCAGCCAAGATGTGGAGAAGACATCCGCCGCTTCCTCCAGTAGGCGGGCAAGTAGTGATGAGGAGAGTGGCGTGGTGGCTGGTGTTGCGAGCGGTGAGGCTCCTGACCCAGAGACAGTTGAGGAGGATATCAGTGACATGCAAACAGTACTCGATGATGATGATGTAGTTGATCACACTTGGGAGCCGGATGAATTAGGGGCTTCATCATCATCGGGAGAAGAGGGTATCAGCTTGCCCGTGAGGCAGCGGCAGAGTCAGCAAGTTGCTAGCGTGGCCGGGTGTCAGCAGGGTGGTAGCAGTGGGAGGTCGGGAGCCAAACGTGCCCAGGTAGACCACCTGCTTTGCAGGAGTCTACCTGCCCGGAAAGTAGTGGTGCAGGGGTTCACGGAAGCCGCAGCAGTAGCAGTCAGTCAGTGCAGAGTGTTGGGTGTAAAATCACCTACTCGGTGGTGTGGCAGTTTTTTATTAAGCTGCCGGAGGAGCTGAACATGGCCATTTGTAGAATCTGTGGGCAGAAGGTGAATCGTGGCCAGGGTGCCAATGTTGGCACCACGGCCTTGCGTCAACATATGCAGCGTCACAATAAAGTGGTCTGGGAGAACCGTGGCTCCGATGTTGTGGTCCAGCCTGCCGCAGAAACCGCTGCATCACCCAGTGGCATGCTCCCGGTTTCAGGCAGTCAAGGCTACACCACCTCAGCTGAAGGGAGCTGTCTGTTCTTCCCATCATCTGCTGGTCCTGACGCTCCTGCTCCTCCTCTTACTCCCCGTTAGTCATTCCATCAGCAATCGATCACCGAAGTGATTGCCAAGAGACAACAGTATGCGTCCACTCATCCAACGGTGCAGAAGCTGAATGTTCTCCTGGCCAAGTTGTTGGTGCTGCAGTCCCTTCCTTTCCAAGTGGTGGGTGGACTCTGCACCTTTCAGAGAACTGATGGGTTGTGCCGAGCCGAGGTGGAGAGTCCCAAGCCGTCATTTCTTTGCTAAAAAGGCAGTACCAGCCCTGCACACATATGTAGAATAGTGTTGATCGAGCACCATAGTGCCCGAAGGCTCGGGCTGAACATATCGAGATGCTCGGGTGCTCAGTATAATGGAAGTCAATGGGAGAACCCGAGCATTAAACCAGGCACCCCCTGCTCTGAAGAGGGGAGGGTGCCTGGTTCAAAGGAAAAAATCAGAAATTGATGGAAACACCACCGAAATGGTTCGGGAATACCATGGGGAGGATGTCTGAATGCATCTTGGACTCCCAGGTTGCTGCTGGGAATGATGTTGTCCGACTAGTACGCCACTTTTACAGATTGACAATAATACGCAGAAAACCGAAGATAAAATCTATTTTGGAGGAAAAATTGCTGATATGACTATCTAAAACATTATGGGCGAGGGTCTGCTGCCGCTTTGGTGACTCTAGATAACCTGGGCCCGATCGCACATCCGCTTGATGGCGACAATCCATTCGGATGCCTGCCCTATCAACTTTCGATGTTATTTTCAGCGAGAACCACTGTGACCATGGGTAACGGGGAATCAGGGTTTGATTCCGGAGAGGGAGCCTGAGAAAAAGCTACGGCTACCACTTCCAAGCAAGGCAGCATGTGTGCAAATTACCTATTAGGTATAATTAGGTGAGGGCCTGCTGGTGAGCTGACCCTGTAAAACATTGTAGGTGAGGGCCTGCTGGTGAGCTGACCCTCTAAAAAATTATATGCGAAGGCCTGCAGCTGAGCTGACCCTGTAAAACATTGTAGGTGAGGGTCTGCTGGTGAGCTGACCCTCGTAAAAAATTATATGCGAGGTCCTGCTGGTGAGCTGACCCTGTAAAACATTATAGGTGAGGGCCTGCTGGTAAGATGACCCTTTTAAAAATGATTTGCAAGGGCCTGCTGGTGAGCTGACCCTGTAAAACATTGTAGGTGAGGGCCTGCTGGTGAGCTGACCTGGAGAGCACCCGACAGTTATAAGGAGGGTGATGAGGGACTGATGGTTCCCCCTTCCCTTTCCCAGGTGGTAAGTGGGCCCATATTGGGTATGTGTTTCTGGAGGGATATACGGGAGATGGGAAGGAATGGGTTAAGGGGAATGGTGGTGTGGCTATGGAGGAGGAAGGGGAGGTGGCAGTTGCAGGGGATAAATACGCCCCCCTCTGCGCCTGCCTCTTCCTCTGTTCGGTGAAGGCAAGCTGGTAGGTCTGCGAGCTGCCTGTCCCCCAAGAGATATGGCTGCAAGAGACGCTCAATTGCGTGAAGCGCTCTTGGTTAGGTTTAGTGAGGAAGGGGAAGGCTGGCTGCGCTCTTTTCTGAGCGGCCTTAGCGCTCCCGCTTCCTCCGTCCCTCATGCGCCTGTGTTGATGGATGCTGCACCGCTTGTGGCCGTTTCACCCCCCATTGCCTTATGCGACGCGCCGGCTAAGCGGCGTTCAGGACGTACTCACCGGCCTCCGGCTCGCTTGGGACATTCACCCCCCTCCTCCCTGGGCATTACGTCAGCCGCTGCGGTAGTGCGCAGGCGCGCTGCCTTTGTTCGGCGGCCGGGTTTAGACTCGCGCAGTCGGAATGTAGCTCCGCCCCTTCCGCTTCCGCCTGCTTTGCCGCCCCAGATACAGAGTCCAGCGGCGATTCAGGCGGCTGGGTGTTCAGTATGGGTGCTAATAATAGTGCACAGGATGAGGGGGATAGCCCAATGACCCCTCTGGATTCTCAGTTGGCCCCTCAGTTACCTTCTCCCCCCCCTCCTTCGGTGGTGTCTTTGCAAGGGGATATGGGGCATGCTTTGACTGGGGGGACGGGGTCAGGTCAGAATGTGGCTATGCTGCCAGCCCCTATGGTGGGTAATTTTCCTATTATGGGTACTCCGCATTTGCCCCCTCCCCTCCCATTAACTCAGCCACTTGCTGTTTCCTCCACCCAGGTTCGCTCACACAGGCGCAGGGAGGTGTCATTGTCCCCCTCCTCATCGGTTGATGGCAGGAGCAGGGGTCGGCGGGATCGCCGTAGTCGCCGTCCGCGGCATGGGTCCCGGTCGTCTAGGCATAGTAGGCGGTCCAGATCCTCTCGGTGGCGCTCCCCGTCGTCTTCAGATGGGTCATCGGGGGCATCAGGGTAGTCTGCACGCACACCGCGTTCCCGACGGGATAGGCCGGTCCCGGTTGAAGTGTCCAGGGCCGCTAGCCCGGTGAATTTGGTGGTTCACAGGGATGTTGTGCCTGTACCTGCGATGGCTGCGCCAGTACCTTCTCTTGCCGGTGAGTACCAATTTGCTGGGGCATGGGGAAATAGTGGGGCTAATGCCGGGCTGGAAGTATTACTAAAATCCTTACTAGAAAGATTGCCAGCCTCATTGTCACCTGCAGCTTCAGTGGCTGTGGCACCGGTAGCCGGGCCAGTTTCTGGGGAAATAATGTCCCCCTCGGAAAGGCCCTCCCCTCCGGTGTTGGCGGGTGTGCACAAGGATTCCTTTTTCTGTGGGGTTAGCCCTCTGGGTTCGCATTTAGAAGAAGCAGTGAGGGAAAAGATTTGGTCTAACCAATATGTGGACATTTGGTCCCTGATATCGGTGGACCAACACACGGTGGATAAAGAAAAACGTTTTTTAGATAAGCCGTATGATAGGAGGATGAAAGTGTCCAGGACCATGAACAATTGGTTACAAGCGTTCGCAGTCTTGGGTTGCGTTATGGGGCAGCGTCATCCTGAGCGCTGTGCTGAGTTGTTCATATACCTGGACACTATATATAGTGCTTATAAGGCTCATGGGGGCAGTGCGTGGTGGAGGTATGACGAGGAGTTTAGGAGGCGTTTAGCGCTGCAGCCGGAGTTGGGATGGGGGGTTAAGGCTACAGATGCATGGCTTCGTCTGATGGTGTCGCAGCGTCCTCCTTCCTTTCCAGGGGCGGCCGCTGGTGTCGGGGCCTCCACAGCTCAGGGATCAGTGGCCGTTAGGCGACCAGGCGCGTGCTGGTTGTTCAATGAAGGTTTTTGCAAATATGCCGGTTTGTGCAAATATAAGCATGAATGCTCAGCTTGCGGGGGCCCTCACGCAGCAGGTAGATGTAACAAGTCCAAGGTTAGGCCCGGAAGAATCCCTCCTGTTTTTGAACAAAAGGACGCCAGTCAGCATAGTAGAGATGGCACCGTGGCTAGACAGGTACCCCAATAGGGAGGCTGCGGTGACCCTTCGCAAAGGTTTTTCTGAGGGTTTCTTCATACCATTTATTCTTAATAGGTCCCCGGTTTACTCTGATAACCTTAAATCTGTCAGAGAAAATCCAGAAGTTTTAGAGGCGAAGTTGCGGAAGAAAGTGTCCGCAGGTAGGATGGCGGGACCTTTTATTGCCCCTCCGTTTGCTAATTTGAGGGTTTCACCGTGGGGTGTGGTTCCCAAAAAAGAACAGGGAAAATTCCGTCTCATACATCATTTGTCTCATCCTCGGGGTATGTCTGTGAATGATGCTATCCTTCATGAGGAAGCGTCGGTGACATATGTATTTTTTGATAGGGCGGTGGCGTTGGTGAGGACTGCGAGGCAAGGTGCCCTTATGGCGAAATCGGATATTGAATCTGCGTTTAGGCTTTTGCCCATCCACCCTGACTGTTTTCATTTGCTTGGCGGTTGCTTTAAGGGCCTTTTTTACTATGACATGTGTTTGCCTATGGGGTGCTCCATTTCGTGCCATTATTTCGAGATGTTCAGCTCTTTCTTGGAATGGGTGGTTCGGATGGAGTCTGGGTTGTCGTCAGTGATTCACTATCTTACGACTTCCTTTTTGTAGGTTCACAGGAGGTTGACAGCTGTCGGTTCCTGCTGGCCACATTTTTGGAGGTAATGGCACGTTTTGGAGTTCCTATTTCTGTGCAAAAGACGGAGGGTCCGGTGACTTGTCTTTCCTTTTTAGGGATTGAAATTGATTCGGTAGCCATGGTGTTTCGTCTTCCTTCGGACAAATTGAATACCCTGGCGGGCTTGATTGAGGGGTTTTTGGTGGTAAAAAAGGTGACCTTACGGCAGCTCCAGTCCCTCCTGGGTTTGCTCTGCTTTGCGTGTCAGGTCATGCCTATGGGTCGGGTTTTTTCGCGGCGCCTATCCTTGGCTACGCGGGGGAGCCGGTCCCCTCGGCATCGCATTCGGCTCACGAAGTCATTAAAGGCTGACCTGAGGGTGTGGAGTTCCTTTTTGGGTTCTTATAATGGACATACTTGCTTTATTACTGAGATGGTATCGAACTCTGAGTTGGAATTGTGGTCTGATGCGGCAGGCTCTTGTGGTTTTGGGACAATACTGGGTAAGGAGTGGTGTGCGTCTTCCTGGCCGCAAGAGTGGCGGGTTGTGGGCCTTATCAAGAATCTTACTCTGTTGGAGCTTTTCCCTATAGTAGTGGCGGTGGAGATTTGGGGAGGACGTTTAGCGAACCGGCATGTTTGTTTTTGGTCGGATAATTTAAGTACTGTTCAATGTATTAACTGTTTGTCTTCTTCCTCCCTCCCGGTGTTGGCGTTGCTACGACATTTGGTTCTTCGTTGCTTGGAGCGGAACATCTATTTCAGGGCCAGGCATGTTCCCGGAGTGAACAATCGGATCGCTGATGCTCTTTCTCGCTTTAATTGGCAGGTGTCTCGGGAGTTGCATCCGGACGCGGTATCGGATGGGCTGGAATGCCCTCAGTTCCTGTGGCAAGTAGTAGCCAACAGCTGATGTCACTCGTGAGTGCGTCAGTGTTACCAGCGACGTGGCAGGCGCATGGTAAGGCCTGGGCTGACTGGTTAGCAGTGTGTGGGGTAAGGAATGTTGCTGAGAGGGATGATATACGTTTGGAGGTGACTGTGGAATGTCTGTTGAGAATGAGGTCTATGGGGGTCTCTGCCCATGTTGCCCGGCGACGTCTATCCGGGGTGGCGTTTTACTTCAAATTATGTGGTTGGACGGATGTGACGAAAATTTTTGTGGTGAAACAGGCTATGAAAGGATGGCAGAGGGAATATGTGGTGAGGGATAATAAACGGCCTGTTCCTTTCGCTTTGCTTTGCAAGATGATTGAATGTTGTGGGACTGTTTGTTCATCTGATTTTGAGAGTGCTATGGAGGCGGCTAGTTTTTGCTTAGCCTTCTTTGCAGCCCTGAGGGTGGGTGAGCTGGTTGCTCCATCAAGTTCTAAGGCTGGGGGTTTGTTGCAATCGGATGTTGTGTTGGCGAATAATGCTCTCAGAGTACATATAAAAAGGTCAAAAACTGATCAATTGGGTAATGGAGTGTGGTTGCCGATATTACCGGTTTCGGGATTAGCTTGCCCAGTCAGGTTGGTTGGTGAGTATATGGCCGTCAGAAAAAGGGGAGTGAATTTTCTTGCGCATGCGGATGGGTCCCCATTTACGAAATTTCAGTTTTCTTCAGTTTTTCGCAAATGCTTGGAGCAGGCGGGGGTTGTTCCTAGTGAGTTTGGTACTCATTCTTTTCGTATAGGGGCGGCTACTGAAGCGGCGAGAGCGGGTTTGGCTGAATCTGAAGTGATGCGTATTGGTAGGTGGCGATCTGCTTGCTTTGCGCGGTATATCCGGCCGGATCTGCTGGTTTGAATCAATTATAAAAAATAAAAATAAAAAAATAAAAGAAAAAAGGGGTTCTGTGTTACAGTATGTATGGTGGTTATGTTTTTTCTTTTGTCTTTTAAGTGCTGTTCGTCCGGTGGTGTGGTTATTGGGCCACACTATTTTCTGGGCGGCACAGAGAGCGGAGCGGAGGCCTGGAGGTCGGAACTTGGGACTCGGGGAAGTAGAGGTTTTTTGGAAAGGGATAAGGGGCCTTCGGTGGTCACAACTGTTACCTGAGGTGGTTGATTTGGGTCTCCGGTCAGCTGGTCCGGTAATACTGGTGATCCATGCGGGCGGAAACTATTTATGTGCCCTTCGGCTTATGGAATTAATGGCGCTCATGCGCTCTGATCTAGAGAGGTTCCCGGCCTTCTTTAGGGAATTGGTCATCGTGTGGTCGGAGGTGGTTCCCCGAGTGGTCTGGCATGGGGCTCAGGATGGTGAGGCACTTGAGAGGTGCCGGAAAACAATAAATGCACGCATTTCACGCTTTGTGCGTTCTCGAGGTGGTGTAACGGTCCGTCACCGTCAATTGGAGGGAGACAACAGGGCACTGATGAGACCGGATGGGGTGCACTTGACGGAAATCGGTTTGGATATATTTTTGTCTGGCATCCAAGATGGGATAGAGCAAGGTTTATTTTTACTGGGTGGTGGTCGGAGTCCTGTATAAATTCGGCCTCCTCCGTGGCGGCAATGTGGAGAACAGAAGCATGATGGGAGCTGATTTGGAGCACGTGCCCTCTGGTGTTCAGGGGTTGGCACACGCACAGAAGGAGTGGTTGGAGGAGGAGTTTAAAATTGCCTGTATAATGTGAGCTGTGGCCGACAATCACCCAGTAAAAGAGAGTTTTAAAGTTGAATGATGTCTGTGTCCTTTGTTATAGGATAAGTTAATGAAGGGGTGGGCCCGAAGGTATGTGTTGTCCTAACCCCCTTATTTCCTGAATACCAACAGTCTGGAGAGCACCCGACAGTTATAAGGAGGGTGATGAGGGACTGATGGTTCCCCCTTCCCTTTCCCAGGTGGTAAGTGGGCCCATATTGGGTATGTGTTTCTGGAGGGATATACGGGAGATGGGAAGGAATGGGTTAAGGGGAATGGTGGTGTGGCTATGGAGGAGGAAGGGGAGGTGGCAGTTGCAGGGGATAAATACGCCCCCCTCTGCGCCTGCCTCTTCCTCTGTTCGGTGAAGGCAAGCTGGTCCCGCCCGCCCTCCCTTGTTATGGTTTTTGATTATTTTATGCTTTGTTGGTCATGTTGTGTTTCCTTTTTCGAGGTTCCTAGTTGGTGCGGAATTCGGAAGTCACAGCTGGCAGGAATGTGGAGAACAGAAGCATGATGGGAGCTGATTTGGAGCACGTGCCCTCTGGTGTTCAGGGGTTGGCACACGCACAGAAGGAGTGGTTGGAGGAGGAGTTTAAAATTGCCTGTATAATGTGAGCTGTGGCCGACAATCACCCAGTAAAAGAGAGTTTTAAAGTTGAATGATGTCTGTGTCCTTTGTTATAGGATAAGTTAATGAAGGGGTGGGCCCGAAGGTATGTGTTGTCCTAACCCCCTTATTTCCTGAATACCAACAGTCCTCTAAAAATGTATGTGCGAGGGCCTGCAGCTGAGCTGACCCTGTAAAACATTGTAGTTGAGGGCCTGCTGGTTAGCTGACCCTCTAAAAAATTATATGCGAGGGCCTGCAGCTGAGCTGACCCTGTAAAACATTATATGCGAAGGGCATATATGCGAGGGCATTATATGCGACGAATAAGCATGTTGATATGATGGAAGAGGAGGAGGAGGATGAGAAAAGGAATATTCAACCATATACCCTTGTTTGTGGTGGAAGGGGTGCATGGGAATACAGTGTATTCAGTAAGTTATAAATGCAGCACGCCAGACCTGCAGGGTATAGCGAAGTGAGGTCACGGTTATGGGAAATCGAGGGTTGCTCACTGTTTTGGAGAACCCTGGGCAGGCATGCGGCAGTGAAGGAGAGGTAGACACAGTTCCTCTGGGGCACACTCGGTATGTAGGGACCAGGCCTGATGGTGGATGAGGTGCCCTGGATGTTACAGGTATTTTGAGTGCCTGGGGCAAGGTCCCTTTTGGATTCGTGACACCAGTGCCTGTAACGGTGGCACACCGATTTATAGTTGGAATAACTGAGGTACACAGGTGGTATAGTGAACCAAACGTTGCTTTACTTAACAGTCCAACTTTGTACATGCAGATGGTAATACAGTCCTTTAGATCAAGTACTTCACAAGCAGGCTTTATTCCACGAGCTGGCAGGTATTGATTATGCAAGATACTCAGAGGGTAAATCCACAACACACTCAGAATCAGGTTGTACCTTTCCTCAGAAATAGCGTACACTGTTCCTTTCTAGAACTCCTGTCTGGTTTCAATCCCAAGGCCCAGATGTCTAAATGGTGGCTTAAATCCTTGGTATATATATCTTCCTCTCGTATTAAATCCTTGCTTTGCTCCCTAAAGCATCTGCCCATCAGTGTTACTTATCTTTGCTTGTAATATCCTGACTTGTCTTGATAATGACTGTAGGTTTCTCCCAGGAGGTTCTGTCCTGCAACTGGGGTGTCTCTACTGAGCTAATCCTAGCCTCAGGAGCTTCAGGTGGACGAAGTAACTCCTCTAGTCCCCTGGAATGAACTAACTTCCCCTGTCTGGGCCTACCTATCTATATATCTAGGGCTCTCTAGCTCCCTCTAACGTCTGGGAGGCTAAACTGCACCCTGACAGGCCTGACACCAGTTAACACAGGGAAAATGCATACATATGACATTAAATGCAATTAAGACACATTAACCCCTTTTGTGCAGTGCCCACCTTTACCTAGTGGGACACTACATACCACCACGCTATAACGTTGCCCGTCCTCGGTGCAACATGGAGGGGCCCTGCCCGGCTGGATACTGCAGCCTGAAAGACAAAATGGAGAACCGGCATACATGGCAATTATCACAGCAACAATACAAAGATTAACAAACATTGTAACTGAAGGAACGGTGAAAAGGGGCGTCGTTCTCTTCTCTCAGGATAATGGAAGGGAACAGGGACGCTGACCTGGTGCAGCGTATCAATAAACCAGGATAGTGCATAAGTGCAAATTGTCCATAACATGACAGTAGAAAAATGTAGAACAATTTAAAAAGTTCTTGGAGGCTCAAGGAACAAATATGAGTCCGTACCCAGGTTTGCAAAGGTTAAACAGGGGTTTCCAGTGAGGGGCTACCTGGGCCCATGATGTAGTCCTCAAACCTCACAGGTGGGTGTCCCCTGGTAGAACGAGTGGACCTCATTAGTGGCAGGGATTCCTCCTGCCTGGACTCAGGAAGGTCAGAGGAGCTCACCGCCTCTGGAACTTCTTCAGGAGCTCTCTGGGGTAAAATGTCCTGAGATGGAGGACTAACAGGAACGGGAGCAGGAACCAGTAAATTTAACCAAGGCGTGAGGGCCCAGTGGAGCGGCTCTTTATCATGGATCAAGTTCTCCACAGCCTGCATAGGGTCCATAGGTGGAGCCGGCAATTCTTCCTCAGAAGGCTCAGGCTCCATCTCCTCCGCCGCTGGTTCTCCTTCTATACAGGGCTTGAGGCGGTTCCTGTGAACGACTTGGGGACCTTTTCCTTCTCTGGAGACCTGGCAAATGTGGGCTGCAGCATTGGGTATGGCAGTAATAAGGTAGGGAATCCTTTCCCATTTGCTGTCCAACTTGCTGGTCCGGTGGTTGTTTTTCAACCATACCTTGTCTCCCAGAGCCAGGGGTCCCGCATGGGCAGTCTGGTCATAGTCCTTCTGCTGCCTTTCTCGAACAATCTCCATCCGTTCCTGGACAATCTCCTTAGCATTGAGGAGACGCCTTTGATGTTCCACTACCCAATCTGTCCTGGGCAGTGGGTTGATTACATCCGGTACTTGCACACCCAGGGAGTGATCCGCAGGCAATTTCCCTTGTCGGCCAAACATCAAATAGAACGGGGTGTAACCGGTGGAACAATGGATGGTGTTGTTGTAAGTGTACATGAGCTGCGGCAACAGAGTAGGCCAATCACCCCTCGTCTCAGGGGGTACTGCTCTCATCATTTCAATGAGAGTCTTATTCATTTTTTCGCAGAGTCCGTTACCTTGCGGATGATAGGCGGTGGTCCGGACTTTCTGGCAGTTGTGCAGCAGGCACATCTCATGGAACAGCTGTGACTCAAACGCAGACCCTTGGTCGGTAAGAATCCTTTCTGGGCAGCCGTAGGGCAACAGGAAATGCTTCCAGAACGCCTCCGCTGTGGTCTTGGCTGTCAGGTCTTTCACAGGCACTGCTACGACAAACTTGGTGAAGTGATCAATTATAGTCATGGCATATGTATACCCAGAGCGACTTGGCTCCAACTTCACATGATCAATCGTGACAAGTTCTAAAGGAGCTGTACTTACAATAGGATGGAGAGGCGCCCTCTGGTCATGGCGTTCAGTCCGCCCTACAGCACAGGCAGTGCATTCTCGGCACCATTTTTCGATATCCTCTCTCATCCCAATCCAATAGAATCTTTTCCGTATGGTGGCCTCAGTCTTTTGCACACCGAAGTGTCCGGACTGGTTGTGGTACATGTCCAGTACCAGGCTGGCATCCCGACGTGGCAGGAGAATTTGGTAAACTCTATCACAGGACACTGGATCCAGACTCCTTCTGAGCAACAGGCCTCTTTGAAGGAATAGTTGGTGGCGATGTCTCCACAGTCTCACTAGTTCTGGGTCTGCACTCTTCCTGCGGATTCTCTCAGGGATTTTTCCACTGGAAAGGAAGTCGAGCAGTTCACCGAGGACTCTACTTTCGGACTGGAGCTTAATCCATCTTTCTTGATCGCCTCTGGACTCAGGATCATCTGAGGAGGGAGGATCAGCAGCAGGGAGATTTTCAGTACGGATATTATCCTGCTGGGCAAATTTATTGTAGAACGCGGGCATTTCCACTTCTTCCCAGGCATCTTTTAGCTCATCTGGGGCCTCTGTAGTGGGAAGCCGCGACAGGGCATCAGCATTATCATTGGAGCGGCCTGCCCGGTACTTCACAGTAAAGTCATAGTTGGCTAGGCGGGAGGCCCATCTTTGCTCCAGTGCCCCTAACTTGGCCGTGTTCAGATGCGCCAGGGGATTATTGTCCGTGAAGGCAACAAATGGTGTGGCAGCGAGATAGTCTTTGAACTTTTCAGTCACAGCCCACACTAAGGCAAGAAACTCCAGCTTGAAAGAACTGTAATTCTGGTCATTCTTTTCAGCTCCCTTCAGGGATCTGCCGGCGTAGGCAATTACCCTTTCTTTGTTGTCTTGCACCTGAGCCAACACGGCCCCCAGGCCTTTTTTACTGGCATCCGTGTAGAGGAGGAATGGCTTCTGATAATCTGGGTAACCCAGAACAGGGGGTTCAGTCAACTTCTTCTTTAGGAGTTGAAAGGCAATTTCTCGTTCCTGGTTCCATTCAACAGGAATAGGAGTTTTCGGGCTCTTCTTTGGATGCCCCTTCAAAAGTTCCTGGATGGGATCCGCAATTTGTGCGAAATGCGGGATGAAACGCCTGTAGTACCCTGCAAAACTGAGAAAGCTTCTCACCTCTTTCACGGTCGTCGGAGTAGGCCAGTTGCGGACAGCAGCAAGTTTATCAGGATCAGGCTGTATTCCTTCGGCACTGACAACGTGCCCAAGGTATTTGACCGCTGGATTCAGCAGGTGGCACTTGGATGGCTTGATTTTGAGGCCATATTTAGCAAGAACTTGAAACACCTCACCCAGGTGCTTTAAATGGTCCTCATAGATCTTGGAGTATACAATGACGTCATCCAGATATAAGAGTACAGTCTCAAAATTCCTATGGCCTAAACAACGTTCCATCAGCCTCTGGAACGTTCCTGGAGCGTTACACAGTCCAAACGGCATATAATTGAATTCAAACAGGCCCATAGGTGTAGTGAAAGCAGTCTTTTCTCGATCTTCTGGGGCCATGGGTACTTGCCAGTACCCACTGGTTAAGTCCAAGGTGGAGAAATAGGCTGATGACCCCAGGGCAGTCAAGGACTCTTCAATGCGTGGCAATGGATATGCATCTTTGTGGGTGATTTGATTAATTTTTCTGTAATCCACGCAGAACCTTATGCTGCCATCTTTTTTTCGGACAAGTACTAGGGGCGCAGCCCAGGGACTGTGACTGTCCCGGATTATATTAGAGTCTTTCATCTCTTTTATCATCTCTTTCACAGACTGATAGGTAGTAGGCGGTATGGGTCTGTGCCTCTCCTTAATAGGAGAATGAGAGCCAGTGGGTATGGTGTGTTTGATTACACTGACCTCTCCATAGTCCGTGGAGTGCTTGCTGAAAGCCTGGTGGTGCTCCTTCACCAGCTTCAGGACTCCCTCTATTTGCTCTTTTGGGGTGGATTCGTTCCCCACATGTAGTTCTTCCCACCAGGATGTCGTAGGGGTGCTGCTGCTCTGTGTGATCTGGAACGCCTCCGTGGCAGGCAGACGGATCACATCCTGGAAACATCCTGGAAAGACACTTGAAAAAGCTGAGCAATGGGGCAGTGTTTAAGGAGAGTAAGGGGATGATCACCAAAGTTAATTAAGCGGACAGGCACTTTACCTTGAGACACGGTCACCAGGCTCTTGGCTGTCCGTATGAAGGGATGATTTTCAAAGGGAATAGGTTCCACTAGGGCTTGATAGTCCTGGCCCTGGATCCCCAACACAGCACGGCACCACAGGATGATCTGGGAATTTGGAGGCAGAATTACCGGCCGGTTATCCCGGATCCGGACAGTGCAAATTTCTCCTTTCTTGTTGGCGAACCTTTGCTGAGCACACAGCACACTAGTAGTCTTTTGAATAACTCTTCTGGAAGCAGGTGAGGCTGAAGATATAGTTTGATTCAATGCTTCAAGCACTTCGGGGTAACAATTTTTTAGACCGTTAGTCCCTAAGATTACAGGGTGTCCTCCTTTATCTCCTGCTTGTACCACAATCACGCCTTGCTGTGGCAGGGTGGCATCTCCCACCTGCAGGGTAGGTTCCCAATACCCATGCACTTTCACGGGCTTACCGTTGCTGGCAATGATATCAAGCCAGGACTCTGGTGGCTGGGTGAGGAGACTTGGACCCAGAATTTGTCAAAGGCAGGCCGTTGAATGGTGGTGACCTGTGACCCAGTGTCCAACAGGGCTTCAAAGGGTATCCCGTTGATACATATATTAATTTTCGGACGGGATCCTACATACTTAGGCATCCAGCTTGGATCCTTTGGACCTACTGTTCTACCTCCCGAGGGGCGGTCCTCTGTCTCAGGGGTTGCCCGGTTTAACTGCCAGCACATTGATTCAGTATGTCCATATTTTTTACAATGATGGCAGACAGGCTGCTTTCTACTTCTGGACCGGTAACTCGGTCGCCCATCAGGTTCTTTTGGATATACATCCCTATAGGCAGGTGGGAGCCTTGGAGGAAAAGGGCCTTCATCCTCTAGCAACAGTGGTCTCTCCCACTCCGCTATCTTCTTACACACCTTCTCTAAGCTGAGAGTAAGATGGTTCACTTGCTCCATTAGCGCTGCCACTACATCTGTGACTGGAGCCTGGGTGGCCTGACTGACTTCTGCAGGCCCCACATTAACAGTCTTTGGCTGACAAGCCTGAGGTTCAGGGAAGGCTGCTGGCCCTGGAGCAGGGTTCTGGCCTAGTATACTGATGGCCAATTCCTTAAAATCCAAAAATGTACAATGGGGGTGTTGAGCTGACAACATCCGTAGCTGGCCCTTTAAATGCTCAGTACTTATGCCCGCAATGAATTGCTCTCTAAGAGTCCGGTCCTGATCCTCAGCTTCTTTGGGATCCACTTGGACTACAGCTCTCAGTGTCTCTTGTAAGGACAGGGCAAAATCGCGGAGCGACTCTCCAGGCTGCTGTTTTCTGCTGAAGAAACGCATTTTAACTTCTGACACCGTTCTGGCCTCAAATGTGGTGCCCAAGCGATCAAAAATCTGTTCCAGGCTACTCTTCTCAGAGCGGGGCCACGACATGACTTCCCTGCGGGCGGCCCCTTCTAACTGAGCTAAAAGGATCTCCATTTGCTGTTCGGCAGTTATGGGATAAAGCCGGAACAAGGCCAGTATCTGTTCCCTAAAGTCCTTTAACTTGTGGGCTTCCCCTGAATAACGTGGGAACCAGGGGGCCCCAAAATAGTACGGCATAGTTAGTGGCATCAGCATTGGCGGTGCCGCGGCGGCAGGGGCCCTAGGGTCGGCTGTGGATACTTCAGAAGGCAAGACTGGGGCCACCTGTCCGATTTCCTCAGGTGTGGACATGGCGTTGCTAGGTGGGTATGGCCCTTTAAATGTAGAAGAGCGGACCGGAGCGGCAATGATAATAACTTTTTTTTTCACAAAAAAGTCTTTTGTCACTAATGGGGCTCCCTCCGGTGCCCTGGCAGGGGTCGGGAATGTTCCGGTAAGGTAAACAGAAGAGCCGGCAACAGTTCAAAGTCTGTACTTACTCCGGTGATGCTCGCTCCAGGTCTCGCGAGATGCGTGGCTACGGGCGTTGAGCGTCCTGCGTACAGCGTCAGCAGGTGGGCGCGGCCTCTCGTAGCTCCGGGACTCAGGTAGGCGGCACCTTTTCCTCCAGACAGGGCGGCGTTCTTCCTCCTTGCTGGCCGGGCGATGACTCCGCCTCGTTCTTTTCGCGCCAAACGGTTCACCAGGCGCACTTGCAATCCACCTCAGGTTTAAGTGGCAAAATCGCTGTCTATTCACTGACAGCAAGCGGTGGCTCAAATAAGCAGCAAACAGTCCAGAAAATATTATCTTCACACCTCTAATTAGCACAGTTCTTTGGCCCAGCACTTTTTTAATAAAACAATAGGGCTTAGTCACTTTAAGGCAATTTTCAGCACACAGTTTTATATCCGCAATGTGTCGGTGGGTAATAATTCAATTAAGAATTATTAATTATGGTCATAAAAATAATTTATCATAAAAAAAATTAAATTTATAAAATTTGTCATAAATTCTTAAAATCATGACCTGGTGAATTGTAGACAACCTAATTGATACAATTCACATCTGAGTCCGACTATTTCCTCAGATAAATAAGTTCTTTTTGACGTGAGATGACGTTAATGATAAAATGTAGTTCTGCATTATACAATAATACACAGGTATTATAAAAATATGCAGATTTATTGGTTACAAGGTTATAAACATATATAAGTAAATAAACACAATGATACATGCAAATGAATATATATATAGCATTAATATAAAGCATTACAAGCTTAACAATACATGTGAGTGGAAATAACTTGTCACATTATAACCAAGCTGTTATTAGGTTAGGATATCAATATATGAACAGAAGTTATATACATTACTTCTGTTCAGAGAAAACCTCATGATATCAGGATGGGCATGTCTAATCCTAGACATCATTATAGAATGCTAAATACATTCCGCCCCCCTCTAACCAACTACACATCACATGGCTTCAGGCATGGGCAAATCCATCCAAGGATATAACTTAGAAGAGATAACTGTATCCTTCCGCCCCATCCTGGACTATTTTCACATATATAACTTTGGTAAGACTATTAAGACAAATAACAGGGATCTAGGATCTTAAATGGAAAGGATTTGAAATAAATCTTTCCTGTGGGAATCCATCGCTTAGCTTGGCGAAGAATATTCTATCAATATATATATATAAGCAATTATTTAATGCTTTGCTAGATTATGAGTCTAGATTCTTCTGCAGGTAGAATGAAGCCTCACAATATCCTAAGACTACATCTCAATATGGAGATGATCAATTAATTTAATTATTTATTTATTTGCCAATCTAGATGGTATAATTTCACCCACACTATCAAATTAGTCTTAATAAAATGAAATATCATTTTCTGTGTCTCTTACCAAGTCCTAGTAGGAATCTCACTTCTGCTCCTAGGAAAGCTGGGTGGTCCATCATAGCACATCTCATTATGGCTTTCATCTTGATAGACCTCAACTTCTCCTCTCCTTCCTTCTTTCTCTCTCTCTCTCCCCTCCTGTGTATGGCTTATGATCACAAACTTATCAGTTAGACACACCGTCCTAATTTGGAACTTTCCAATCATTGTCGGATGGGCGTGACCATTGATAAAATGTGACATCATAACCCTACCCAGAATGCATTTTTGCTACTGTTGTAATGTCACCTACTGATACATAGGTGGCACTGCTGTATAAGCTATCTGCATCATAGTATAAAGGGTTAACTTATATAAGTCTGAATATACATTTTGACCTTAGAAGCTTTAATTCAAAGCCATAGGGATTAATTCTGACACTTGTAGCAATTAGAGACAGACCTCTAGGCGTCTCTCTGAACATCTCTCACACTTAATTTATGGATCGTAAATGTCCTTGTTTTCTCACAGAGATATCAGTACCTCCTCTGTCATACCAAAGATGTGATTAATTGTTACAAAACACACATCTTCACAGACACTCGTTTTGAGACAGATATTCTGCTAATGAGAAATATATATATAATATACTGGATACATGTTGTCTTCGTAACATATAACAATATAATATAAACAAATATATATATGTCCTACTGATTGTCTTATGCTAAGGACTAACTAAGGCTCAATAAATGAATACACACATATTATATATTTTGCTTTATTAATAAATGCCTAATTGTATAGGTAATTATCACCAGCTGCATAGAGCTCATCTTTTCTCCCGTCATAAATTTAAAAGTAGACAAGGAGAGGCCTCTTCTCAGACTGGTACATTCATGAGAAGAATAACACTGAAGTAGAAACCTTTGTGTGACCTTAATTTGGCCTACTCAAGACATACAAAATTGCAACTATAGTCGAGCATGGCTCTTAAAGGCAATGAACATCCATTTTGACAATAATGAATTGGATATGAATGCATTTACCTATGAAAAGGCACAACAAATGGCGCAGGAATGTTCGCAATCCTGTTTGTGACGCCAATTTATGCAGCACGCCAGACCTGCAGGGTATAGCGAAGTGAGGTCACGGTTATGGGCAATCGAGGGTTGCTCACTGTTTTGGAGAACCCTGGGCAGGCATGCGGCAGTGAAGGAGAGGTAGACACAGTTCCTCTGGGGCACACTCGGTATGTAGGGACCAGGCCTGATGGTGGATGAGGTGCCCTGGATGTTACAGGTATTTTGAGTGCCTGGGGCAAGGTCCCTTTTGGATTCGTGACGCCTGTGCCTGTAACGGTGGCACACCGATTTATAGTTGGAATAACTGAGGTACACAGGTGGTATAGTGAACCAAACGTTGCTTTACTTAACTGTCCAACTTTGTACATGCAGATGGTAATACAGTCCTTTAGATCAAGTACTTCACAAGCAGGCTTTATTCCACGAGCTGGCAGGTATTGATTATGCAAGATACTCAGAGGGTAAATCCACAACACACTCAGAATCAGGTTGTACCTTTCCTCAGAAATAGCGTACACTGTTCCTTTCTAGAACTCCTGTCTGGTTTCAATCCCAAGGCCCAGATGCCTAAATGGTGGCTTAAATCCTTGGTATATATATCTTCCTCTCGTATTAAATCCTTGCTTTGCTCCCTAAAGCATCTGCCCATCAGTGTTACTTATCTTTGCTTGTAATATCCTGACTTGTCTTGATAATGACTGTAGGTTTCTCCCAGGAGGTTCTGTCCTGCAACTGGGGTGTCTCTACTGAGCTAATCCTAGCCTCAGGAGCTTCAGGTGGACGAAGTAACTCCTCTAGTCCCCTGGAATGAACTAACTTCCCCTGTCTGGGCCTACCTATCTATATATCTAGGGCTCTCTAGCTCCCTCTAACGTCTGGGAGGCTAAACTGCACCCTGACAGGCCTGACACCAGTTAACACAGGGAAAATGCATACATAT
Source organism: Bufo bufo (assembly GCF_905171765.1). NCBI lineage: Eukaryota > Metazoa > Chordata > Amphibia > Anura > Bufonidae > Bufo > Bufo bufo. The sequence goes on along the minus strand of NC_053391.1, from coordinate 353,867,694 downwards.
GACATTAAATGCAATTAAGACACATTAACCCCTTTTGTGCAGTGCCCACCTTTACCTAGTGGGACACTACATAAACAACACATTTAAAGTGCCTTTATGTTCAGCCACTTTCCTCTGGTGGAGTAGAGAAGTCATGGTCAATCCAGGCCTTGTTCATTTTTATAAGAGTCAACCTGTCAGCATTTTGAGTTGATAGGCGGATACGCTTATCTGTTTTAATGCCACCAGCAGCACTAAATACCCGCTCAGACAAAACGCTGGTGGCAGGGCAAGCCAGCACCTCCAAGATGTAGAGAGCCAGTTCGTGCCACATGTCCAGTTTGGACACCCAGTAGTTGTAAGGCACTGAAGGATCATTGAGGACACTGACACGGTCTGCTATCAACTCCTTCACCATCTTCCAAAAATTTTCCCTCCTTGTGACACTAGGCCGTGCATCAGGGTGAGGGTGCTGGCGGGGTGTCATGAAACTGTCCCAGGCTTTGGAGAGTGTTGACCTGCCTCTGTTGGAACTGCTATGTGTTCCCCTGGTCTCCCCTTCTTGGCGAAGGAACTACGGACTCTGCCGCCAGCGTTGTCAGATGGAAATTTCTAGAGCAATTTTTGAACAAGGATCTTCTGGTATTGCACCGTTTTGCTCGTCCTCTCCACCAGAGGAATGAGAGATGAAAAGTTTTCTTTGTAGCGGGGGTCGAGAAGGGTGAACAACCAGTAATCCGTGTCGTCTAAAATGCGTATAACGAGCGGGTCGCTGGAAAGGCAGCCTAACATGAAGTCAGCCATGTGTCCCAGAGTACCAACAGCCAAGACTTTGCTGTCATCATTAGGAGGATCACTCTCAATCTCCTCATTCTATTCCTTCTCTTCTGCCCACCCACGCTGAACAGATGGAATTAAACTTCCATGGGTACTACCCTCTGTAGCGGAGGCAACCATCTCCTGCTCCTCCCCCTGCTCCAATTTACGCTGAGAAGACGAACTGAGGGTGGTCTGGCTATCACCCTGTGTAATGTCTTCCCCCATTTCCACCTCTTCCACATGCAAAGTGTCGTCCTTAATTGTTAGCAGCGAGCGTTTGAGTAGACACAGAAGTGGGATGGTTACACTAATAATAGCGTTATCGCCGCTCACCATCTGAATTGATTCCTCAAAGTTTCTTAAAACCTCACAGAGGTCAGACAACCATGCCCACTCCTCGCTTGTGAATAGCAGAAGCTGACTGGAAAGGTGACGACCATGTTGCAGCTGGTATTCCACTACTGCCCTTTGCTGCTCACAAAGCCTGGCGAACATATGGAACGTGGAGTTCGAGCGCGTGCTCATGTTGCACAACAGCCGGTGAGCTGGCAATTTCAAGCTCTGCTGCAGCATTGACAGACCGGCTGAAGCTGTCGATTACTTGCGGAAATGTGCACACACGCGGCACACTTTCACCAGTAGCTCAGGCAAATTGAGGTAGGTTTTGAGAAACCGCTGAACCACTAAGTTTAAGACGTGGGCTAGGCATGGGATGTGTCTGAGCTTGCTGTGCTCCAAAGCCGCCACCAAGTTACAGCCATTATCAGACACAACCATGCCTGGTTCTAGGTTGAGTGGCAAGAGCCACAGCTCAGTCTGGTCTCCTATCCCCTGCCACAGCTCTATGGCAGTGTGCTGTTTGACCCCTAAGCATATCAGCTTCAGCACGGCCTGTTGCCGCTTCCCCACTGCAGTGCTGCACTGCTTCCAGCTACCGACCGATGACTGACTGGTGCTTTACGCGGATAATAAGGAGGTGGAAGTGGAGGAGGAGGCGGAGGAGGAGAAGTGGGGGTTGGAGCCACTAATGTAGGTGCTGGCGGAATCCCTGATCGACGTAGGGCCCGCAATCCTTGACGTCGGTAGCACCTGTGCCATCCCAGGGTACGACTCACTCCCGGCCTCAACATCAGGGAAATGTAGCATCCCTGGCCAAATGCACTTGTCCATGTGTCCGTGGTTAAGTGGACCTTCCCAGTAACTGCATTGGTCAGGGCACGTGTGATGCTACGGGACACATGTTGGTGTAAGGTGGGCATGGCACACCTTGAAAAATAGTGGCGGCTGGGGACTGCGTAACGTGGGACGGCCACCGACATCAGGCGTGCTATGGCCTGTGGGTGGGTGACTGGGTATTTGCGCTTGCATTCAAATGCCTGGGGTAAGGACATTTGTACGGTGCGCTGGGATGCGGAAGTGGATGTGGTCGCTGATGGTGCTTGCGAAGGTCCAGGTGCAGGGCGGGAGGCATGTGTCTTGGACAGGTGATTGGCCAGCATGTAACACCGGGGAAGCGGAGGCAGTGGTGTGACCCGCAGACACAGATTGTGGACCCAGGCTTTCGGCCCACCTATTACGGTGCTTTGATGCCATGTGGCGGACCATGCTGGTGGTGGTGAGGTTGCTAGTGTTCACGCCCCTGCTCACTTTTGTATGGCACAGGTTGCAAATTACAATTCTTTTGTTGTCTGCACATTTTTCTCAAAAAAGCGCCAGACTGCGGAACACCTACCCCTTGGCAAGCTAGATTTCCGCAAGGGAGTGCTCCGTGGAACAGTTGCGGACCTGTTTGGTGTGGCCCGCCTTCTCCTTTTTGCCACCCCACTGCCTCTTCCAGCCTGTTGAGATACTGCAGATCCCTCCCCCTCTGTATTGCTGTCCTCACTTGGCTTTCCACCTTCCCAGGTTGGATTAGTGACTTCATCGTCCACCACCATCTCTTCCACTTCCTCACTCTGCTCATCCTCCTGACTTGTTGACCTAACCACAACCTCAGTGATTGACAACTGTGTCTCATCCTCTTCCTCAACCTCTTGAGACAGTAATTGCCGTTGAGATATTGGCAACTGTGTCTGATCATCATCCACCTCATTAACCACTTCAGCCCCCAGTGCTTAAACACCCTGAAAGACCAGGCCACTTTTTACACTTCTGACCTACACTACTTTCACCGTTTATTGCTCGGTCATGCAACTTACCACCCAAATGAATTTTACCTCCTTTTCTTCTCACTAATAGAGCTTTCATTTGGTGGTATTTCATTGCTGCTGACATTTTTACTTTTTTTGTTATTAATCGAAATTTAACGATTTTTTTGCAAAAAAATGAAATTTTTCACTTTCAGTTGTAAAATTTTGCAAAAAAAACGACATCCATATAGAAATTTTGCTCTAAATTTATTGTTCTACATGTCTTTGATAAAAAAAAATGTTTGGGTAAAAAAAAAATGGTTTGGGTAAAAGTTATAGCGTTTACAAACTATGGTACAAAAATGTGAATTTCTGCTTTTTGAAGCAGCTCTGACTTTCTGAGCACCTGTCATGTTTCCTGAGGTTCTACAATGCCCAGACAGTACAAACACCCCACAAATGACCCCATTTCTGAAAGTACACACCCTAAGGTATTCGCTGATGGGCATAGTGAGTTCATAGAACTTTTTATTTTTTGTCACAAGTTAGCGGAAAATTATGATTTATTTTATTTTTATTTTTTTTTCTTACAAAGTCTCATATTCCACTAACTTGTGACAAAAAATAAAAAGTTCTATGAACTCACTATGCCCATCAGCGAATACCTTGGGGTCTCTTCTTTCCAAAATGGGGTCACTTGTGGGGTAGTTATACTGCCCTGGCATTCTAGGGGCCCGAATGTGTGGTAAGGAGTTTGAAATCAAATTCTGTAAAAAATGACCTGTGAAATCCGAAAGGTGCTCTTTGGAATATGGGCCCCTTTGCCCACCTAGGCTGCAAAAAAGTGTCACACATCTGGTATCTCCGTACTCAGGAGAAGGTGGGGAATGTGTTTTGGGGTGTCATTTTATATATACCCATGCTGGGTGAGAGAAATATCTTGGCAAAAGACAACTTTTCCCATTTTTTTATACAAAGTTGTCATTTGACCAAGATATTTATCTCACCCAGCATGGGTATATGTAAAAAGACACCCCAAAACACATTCCTCAACTTCTCCTGAGTACGGGGATACCAGATGTGTGACACTTTTTTGCAGCCTAGGTGGGCAAAGGGGCCCATATTCCAAAGAGCACCTTTCGGATTTCACTCCTCATTTTTTCCTGAATTTGATTTCAAACTCCTTACCACACATTTGGGCCCCTAGAATACCAGGGCAGTATAACTACCCCACAAGTGACCCCATTTTGGAAAGAAGACACCCCAAGGTATTCCGTGAGGGGCATGGCGAGTTCCTAGAATTTTTTATTTTTTGTCACAAGTTAGTGGAAAATTATGATTTTTTTTTTTTTTTTTTTTTTCATACAAAGTCTCATATTCCACAAACTTGTGACAAAAAATAAAAAGTTCCATGAACTCACTATGCCCATCAGCGAATACCTTGGGGTCTCTTCTTTCCAAAATGGGGTCACTTGTGGGGTAGTTATACTGCCCTGGCATTCTAGGGGCCAAAATGTGTGGTAAGTAGGTAAATGACCTGTGAAATCCGAAAGGTGCTCTTTGGAATGTGGGCCCCTTTGCCCACCTAGGCTGCAAAAAAGTGTCACACATCTGGTATCTCTGTATTCAGGAGAAGTTGAGGAATGTGTTTTGGGGTGTCTTTTTACATATACCCATGCTGGGTGAGATAAATATCTTGGTCAAATGCCAACTTTGTATAAAAAAATGGGAAAAGTTGTCTTTTGCCAAGATATTTCTCTCACCCAGCATGGGTATATGTAAAATGACACCCCAAAACACATTCCCCAACTTCTCCCGATTACGGAGATACCAGATGTGTGACACTTTTTTGCAGCCTAGGTGGGCAAAGGGGCCCATATTCAAAAGAGCACCTTTCGGATTTCACAGGTCATTTTTTACAGAATTTGATTTCAAACTCCTTACCACACATTTGGGCCCCTAGAATGCCAGGGCAGTATAACTACCCCACAAGTGACCCCATTTTGGAAAGAAGAGACCCCAAGGTATTCGCTGATGGGCATAGTGAGTTCATGGAACTTTTTATTTTTTGTCACAAGTTAGTGGAATATGAGACTTTGTATGAAAAAAAAAAAAAAAAAAAAAAAAAGCATTTTCCACTAACTTGTGACAAAAAATAAAAAATTCTAGGAACTCGCCATGCCCCTCACGGAATACCTTGGGGTGTCTTCTTTCCAAAATGGGGTCACTTGTGGGGTAGTTAAACTGCCCTGGCATTTTCCAGGGGCCCTAATGTGTGGTAAGTAGGTAAATGACCTGTGAAATCCTAAAGGTGCTCTTTGGAATATGGGCCCCTTTGCCCACCTAGGCTGCAAAAAAGTGTCACACATGTGGTATCGCCGTATTCAGGAGAAGTTGGGGAATGTGTTTTGGGGTGTCATTTTACATATACCCATGCTGGGTGAGAGAAATATCTTGGCAAAAGACAACTTTTCCCATTTTTTTATACAAAGTTGGCATTTGACCAAGATATTTCTCTCACCCAGCATGGGTATATGTAAAATGACACCCCAAAACACATTCCCCAACTTCTCCTGAGTACGGCGATACCAGATGTGTGACACTTTTTTGCAGCCTAGATGCGCAAAGGTGCCCAAATTCCTTTTAGGAGGGCATTTTTAGACATTTGGATACCAGACTTCTTCTCACGCTTTGGGGCCCTTAGAATGCCAGGGCAGTATAAATACCCCACATGTGACCCCATTTTGGAAAGAAGACACCCCAAGGTATTCAATGAGGGGCATGGCGAGTTCATAGAAATTTTTTTTTTTTGGCACAAGTTAGCGGAAATTGATATTTTTAATTTTTTTCTCACAAAGTCTCCCGTTCCGCTAACTTGGGACAAAAATTTCAATCTTTCATGGACTCAATATGCCCCTCACGGAATACCTGGGGGTGTCTTCTTTCCGAAATGGGGTCACATGTGGGGTATTTATACTGCCCTGGCATTCTAGGGGCCCTAAAGCGTGAGAAGAAGTCTGGAATATAAATGTCTAAAAATTTTACGCATTTGGATTCCGTGAGGGGTATGGTGAGTTCATGTGAGATTTTATTTTTTGACACAAGTTAGTGGAATATGAGACTTTGTAAGAAAAAAAAAATAAATTCCGCTAACTTGGGCCAAAAAAATATCTGAATGGAGCCTTACAGAGGGGTGATCAATGACAGGGGGGTGATCAATGACAGGGGGGTGATCAATGACAGGGGGGTTGATCAATGACAGGGGGGTTGATCAATGACAGGGGGGTGATCAGGGAGTCTATATGGGGTGATCACCACAGTCATTGATCACGCCCCTGTAAAGCTTCATTCAGACGTCCGGATGCATTTTGCGGATCCGATCCATCTATCAGTGCATCCGTAAAAATCATGCGGACGTCTGAATGGAGCTTTACAGGGGGGTAATCAATGACAGGGGGGTAATCAATGACAGGGGGGTGATCAGGGAGTCTATATGGGGTGATCACCACAGTCATTGATCACGCCCCTGTAAGGCTTCATTCAGACGTCCGGATGCATTTTGCGGATCCGATCCATCTATCAGTGCATCCGTAAAAATCATGCGGACATCTGAATGGAGCTTTACAGGGGGGTAATCAATGACAGGGGGGTGATCAGGGAGTCTATATGGGGTGATCACCACAGTCATTGATCATGCCCCTGTAAGGCTTCATTCAGAAGTCCGGATGCGTTTTGCGGATCGGATCCATCTATCAGTGCATCCGTAAAAATCATGCGGACATCTGAATGGAGCTTTACAGGGGGGTGATCAGGGAGTCTATATGGGGTGATCACCACAGTCATTGATCATGCCCCTGTAAGGCTTCATTCAGACGTCCGGATGCGTTTTGCGGATCGGATCCATCTATCAGTGCATCCGTAAAAATCATGCGGACATCTGAATGGAGCTTTACAGGGGGGTGATCAGGGAGTCAATATGGGGTGATCACCACAGTCATTGATCATGCCCCTGTAAGGCTTCATTCAGACGTCCGGATGCGTTTTGCGGATCGGATCCATCTATCAGTGCATCCGTAAAAATCATGCGGACATCTGAATGGAGCTTTACAGGGGGGTGATCAGGGAGTCTATATGGGGTGATCACCACAGTCATTGATCATGCCCCTGTAAGGCTTCATTCAGACGTCCGGATGCGTTTTGCGGATCGGATCCATCTATCAGTGCATCCGTAAAAATCATGCGGACATCTGAATGGAGCTTTACAGGGGGGTGATCAGGGAGTCTATATGGGGTGATCACCACAGTCATTGATCACGCCCCTGTAAGGCTTCATTCAGACGTCCGGATGCGTTTTGCGGATCCGATCCATCTATCAGTGGATCCGTAAAAATCATGCGGACGTCTGAATGGAGCTTTACAGGGGGTTGATCAATGACAGGGGTGTAATCAATGACAGGGGGGGTGATCAGGGAGTCTATATGGGGTGATAACCACAGTCATTGATCACGCCCCTGTAAGGCTTCATTCAGACGTCCGGATGCGTTTTGCGGATCCGATCCATCTATCAGTGGATCCGTAAAAATCATGCGGACATCTGAATGGAGCTTTACAGGGGGGTAATCAATGACAGGGGGGTGATCAATGACAGGGGGGTGATCAGGGAGTCTATATGGGGTGATCAGGGGTGATCAGGGGCTAATAAGGGGTTAATAAGTGACGGGGGGGGGTGTAGAGTAGTGTAGTGGTGCTTGGTGGGACTTTACTGAGCTACCTGTGTCCTCTGGTGGTCGATCCAAACAAAGGGGACCACCAGAGGACCAGGTAGCAGGTACAGTGGAGGAAATAATTATTTGACCCCTCACTGATTTTGTAAGTTTGTCCAATGACAAAGAAATGAAAAGTCTCAGAACAGTATCATTTCAATGGTAGGTTTATTGTAACAGTGGCAGATAGCACATCAAAAGGAAAATCGAAAAAATAACTTTAAATAAAAGATAGCAACTGATTTGCATTTCATTGAGTGAAATAAGTATTTGAACCCTCTAACAAAAAAAGACTTAATACTTGGTGGAAAAACCCTTGTTTGCAAGCACAGAGGTCAAACGTTTCTTGTAATTGATGACCAAGTTTGCGCACATTTTAGGAGGAATGTTGGTCCACTCCTCTTTGCAGATCATCTCTAAATCCCTAAGGTTTCGAGGCTGTCTCTGTGCAACTCTGAGCTTGAGCTCCCTCCATAGGTTTTCGATTGGATTAAGGTCCGGAGACTGACTAGGCCACTCCATGACCTTAATGTGCTTCTTCTTGAGCCACTCCTTTGTTGCCTTTGCTGTATGTTTTGGGTCATTGTCGTGCTGGAACACCCATCCACGACCCATTTTCAGTTTCCTGGCAGAGGGAAGGAGGTTGTCGCTCAGGATTTCACGATACATGGCTCCGTCCATTTTCCCGTTTATGCGAATAAGTTGTCCTGTGCCCTTAGCAGAAAAACACCCCCAAAGCAAAATGTTTCCACCCCCATGCTTGACGGTGGGGACGGTGTTTTGGGGGTCATAGGCAGCATTTTTCTTCCTCCAAACACAGCGAGTTGAGTTAATGCCAAAGAGCTCTATTTTGGTCTCATCAGACCACAGCACCTTCTCCCAGTCACTCTCTGAATCATTCAGGTGTTCATTGGCAAACTTCAGACGGGCCTGCACATGTGCCTTCCTGAGCAGGGGGACCTTGCGAGCCCTGCAGGATTTTAATCCATTGCGGTGTAATGTGTTTCCAATGGTTTTCTTGGTGACTGTGGTCCCTGCTAATTTGAGGTCATTAACTAACTCCTCCCGTGTAGTTCTAGGATGCTTTTTCACCTTTCTCAGAACCATTGACACCCCACGAGGTGAGATCTTGCGTGGAGCCCCAGAGCGAGGTCGATTGATGGTCATTTTGTGCTCCTTCCATTTTCGAACAATCGCACCAACAGTTGTCACCTTCTCTCCCAGCTTCTTGCTAATGGTTTTGTAGCCCATTCCAGCCTTGTGCAGGTCTACAATTTTGTCTCTGACATCCTTGGACAGCTCTTTGGTCTTTCCCATGTTGGAGAGTTTGGAGTCTGCTTGATTGATTGATTCTGTGGACAGGTGTCTTTTATACAGGTGACTAGTTAAGACAGGTGTCCTTAATGAGGGTGACTAATTGAGTAGAAGTGTCTAACCACTCTGTGGGAGCCAGAACTCTTAATGGTTGGTAGGGGTTCAAATACTTATTTCACTCAATGAAATGCAAATCAGTTGCTATCTTTTATTTAAAGTTATTTTTTCGATTTTCCTTTTGATGTGCTATCTGCCACTGTTACAATAAACCTACCATTGAAATGATACTGTTCTGAGACTTTTCATTTCTTTGTCATTGGACAAACTTACAAAATCAGTGAGGGGTCAAATAATTATTTCCTCCACTGTATATTAGACGCTGTTATCAAAACATCGTTTAATATACCTGTTAGGGGTTAAAAAAAACACATCTCCAGCCTGCCAGCGAACGATCGCCGCTGGCAGGCTGGAGATCAACTCTCTTACCTTCCGTTCCTGTGAGCGCGCGCGCCTGTGTGCGCGCGTTCACAGGAAATCTCGGCCATCGCGAGATGACGCATATATGCGTGACTCTGCGCAGGGCTGCCACCTCCGGAACGCGATCCTGCGTTAGGCGGTCCGGAGGTGGTTAAACAGTAATTTCCGTTTCCCACCGTCATCTTCTTGTGACTGTGGATGCTCAAGAATTTGGGAATCAGGGCACAAGATCTGCCCCTCCTCAAGCGTGCTTGGCGAGAGGGCCAAATCAAGGAATGGCGAGGAAAAGAGGTCCTCGGAATATCCGAGTGTGGGATCACTTGTTTGGCAAGACTCTCCATGGTGGGAGGATAGAGTATCAAGACTGGACTTGGTGGAAGACAGGGTGGTGCTTAACTGACTAGAAGCATTATATGCACTGGTCTGACTTCAAGAGTGGTGTCCTGCGCCGCCCTGCAAACTGGGATATGAAGCTAGGTATCGTGGATGACTGTTTTTCTTGTGCTCTAGCAGCAGGCACAGTTTCAACGTACACAGGGCCACGACCCCTGCTTGCATCAGTAGCATCACGGCCAATTCCCTGTCCCTTACTGCTCGCCTTATTAATTTTAAATGTGATATATGCTTGAAAGCTCGTCACACAGACAGTAGTGTAGGATTTGGAAGTGTATGCGCAAAAAAATTAAAAAAGGTATTTGGGATGTGGAAACATCACACAGGAGATATTCCTCAGATAATGTAAATGCTGTCACCAGCGGCTAATAAAAAATTAAAGGGAATGTCACAGGTATTTGGGATGAGGAAATGTTATACATGAGAGGTATCACCGGTAATGTCACTGTCCAAAGCGTCTACGTAAAAAGTACACAGATAAAAATTTTAGGCGCACACTTTACACTAGAGATGTGGCACTGGTAATGTCACTGTCCGCAGCGGACACCGTCTATTGAAAAAGTACACTGGATGTCAGATTTTTTTGGATGCTCACACTTTACACAGGAGATGTGGCGCAGCTAATGTCACTGTCCGCTGCAGACCCAGTCTATTGAAATAGTACACTTGATGTCACAGATATTTTTTGGATGCACACACTTTACACTGGAGATGTAGCGCAGCTAATCTCACTGTCTGCAGCGGACACCATCTATTGAAAAAGTACACTGGATGTCACAGATATTTTTTGGATCCACTGCTTCATGCCCTGGAACAGATGCTGGTAAATCTGGCTGGTCAGGGGACTGGAGAAGTGGCACCTAGATCTCAAGGCCACATTAGCTCTGTGGGGGCTGAACTGGAGGAGGAGGAGGACATTGGAGCATATGCAATGTGTAGCGAAATGGGTGGTTTTTCTACACAGGTGACAGGAGAGGAGGAGCAGGAGCAGCCAGAGGAGCTACAGGGTGATGAGGAAGATGAGGCAGAGGACCCAGACACACCGTGGAAGTATGCAGTGGAGATGGAAGCAGGGAGTCCCTCCAAGTCACTTGCACAAATGGCCCGATGCATGCTCACTTGCTTGCGTAGTGAATGGTAGCGAATTGTCAGCATTTGGCAGAGGGATGACTTCTAGCTCTCCACCTTGTTTAATCCTCGCTACCATTCCAAAATGAAGGCCTTTTTTACACCCACTGAGAGGGAAGACAAACTGAACTACTATAGAGACATCCTATGTAGTCAGTTGGCCGCTACCTATCTGCGCCATCGTCCATCCTCTCGCACGTCTGACCGGGGGTGCCCTCTGCGCTCCCGTTTCTCTGCCATGGCTGCTGTGGCAGGGTGGGGGGGGGGGGGGTAGGAGAAGTTCCAGCTCCATCAGCAGCAACATGAGTCTAGAGTTGCTGATGAGCAGCTTTCTTCACCCGCCTAGTAAAGAAACTACTCACCAGCAGCAGCAGCTAGACCTGGAGCATGACCGGAACCAGCAGGTGGTGGCATGCTTGGACAGCACCCTGCCACCCCACATTGAAGATCCGCTGGACTACTGGGCAGCCAAGCTGGATTTGTGGCTGCAACTGGCAGAGTTTGCCCTGGAAAAGCTGTCCTGCCCATCAGAGAGGGTGTTTAGTGCGGTGGGGCCATAGTTACCCCAAGAAGAACTCCCCTGTCCACCCAAAATGTAGAGAGACTGAATTTTGTCAAGATGAATCAGGCGTGGATAAGCCAGGATTTCCACCAACCAATGCCTGATGCATCAGACTGGATCATCCATGGTGCCACACCAACACTTTGACAAAAGAGACCGGTTTCTTCTGACTACCTGCCTCAGCTACTATTCTGATGCTGCCACCCGTCTGATGCCACACATCTGATGCCAAGTGCTCATTCTTTCACCCACCATCTTCAGCTGGTACTGGTAATGCCACCCACCTCCCTACTCTGTCAACGGCTCACTCTGTGGTCTACTGAAGCTGCTGTCACCTCACCACTCATGTCTTCTGATGCTGCTGCTGCCACCTTCACACTCTGTCATGGTGCCATCCTGTGGCCTACTCCTGCTGCTGCCGCCACAGTCATTGTGCCACCCTGTGGCCTCCCCCAGACGCTACCGCCACCTCCACACTCTGTCATTGTGCCACTCTGTGGCCTCCTACTTATGCTGCTGCCACCTCCAGACTCTGTCATTGGGCCATTCTGTGGTCTCCTCATGCTGCTTCCACCGCACCACTATGTCATAGAGCCACTCTATGGCCTCCTCATTCTGTTCCCACCCTCCCCAGTACAAGACTGGGCCACTATTTTGCCTTTCGGCCTGGCTGACATCATCATTTATTTGACCCTTCTTCTGATCTGTCATCTCTAGTTATAGTCAACAGCAATGAAGAGCAATGTTTGGTAATGCTTTCTAAGCTAAGCCATGACAAATGATTTGTTTGTTTTTCTCACACTGCTTTGTTCATTATAATATGGAGTCTTTTAGAAAAGTAAAATATCTCACCTTCAAACCTTTTCCTTTCTGCACAATATCTGCACCAGTTCAACTTGTGACATTTTCTGTCTTTAGCTTTTTTATACTATAAAGTTCTTTAACCTCTTAGTAACCAGCTTGTTTGGGGCCTTAGACAGCAAGTAAATTTTTTTCTTTTTTTGTCACGTTCCAAGAGCTATAACTTTTTTTTCTTTTTCAGTCAATATAGTCATATAAGGGCTTGTTTTTTGCGGGACAAGGTATAGTTTTTAATGGCACCATTTGGGGGGACATGTAGCTTACTGATTACTGGTAACTTACTGTTAACTTTTATTAACTATTTTTTGAGGGAGTGGGAAAAAAAACAGTAATGGTGCCATTGAGACCCATAACTTTATAATTTATTGTTCTACAGAGCTACATGAGGGCTTGATTTTGTCGGGACAACTTGTAGTTTTCATTGGTATCATTTTGGGATACATAGCATACTTACATACTTTGATCTCTTTTTATACCATTTATTTTTGTGGCAATATGAAAAAATATAGCTATTTTGGAATTATTTGTTTATTCACTTTTTTGGTGTTCACCATATGGGATAAATTACATGAAAATTGTATAGCGCAGGTCATTAAGGACACGGCGATACCAAATATGTGGTGAAGATTTTATTTTTGTAATTTTTCCATCTAAATGCTTTTTTTTTTTAATGGAAAAAGGTGTATTTTTTAACTTGGAGATTTTCTTTTATTTGATAACACTTCATTTAACTTTAATCAGCGATCTTTTGATCACTTCTATAATACCCTGTACTGCTTATGCAGTAAATCGTATTATACTGTCAGTGCTATACTGACAGTCACCAGCAGGCTGTATATATTGTATATCCTGATATGGATATACTGCAGGCAGTCCTGGGGCCTTCATTAGGCCCCAGGCTGCCATGCAACTACATCGGTACTCCATGATCTATGCTACTTAGATGCTATGGTCAGTATTGACTTCAGCATCTAAGGGGTTAAATGGCCCGGATCAGTGCTTCTGTCAATCTCGACCATTAAAGCAAGAGCCCAGATCTCATGTGAGGGCTAAGCCCCCGATTTCCACTGTAGAAAGGCGGAGGCCTAGCCTAAGCCCCTTAAGCTAGGACTCTGCCCACTACTGGTGGTTACTAAAGGGTCAAATAATTTTGATACATTTCAACAAAATGACCATGGAAATGTGTAGTGAAGACCACTGGTAGACGGGTGAAGTTAACCACCTCAGCCCCTATAGCTTAAACACCCTGAAAGACCAGGCCACTTTTTACACTTCTGACCTACCCTACTTTCACCGTTTATTGCTCGGTCATGCAACTTACCACCCAAATGAATTTTACCTCCTTTTCTTCTTACTAATAGAGCTTTCATTTGGTGGTATTTCATTGCTGCTGACATTTTTACTTTTTTTGTTATTAATCGAAATTTAACGATTTTTTTTGCAAAAAAATGACATTTTTCACTTTCAGTTGTAAAAATTTGCAAAAAAAACGACATCCATATATAAATTTTTCTCTAAATTTATTGTTCTACATGTCTTTGATAAAAAAAAAATGTTTGGGTAAAAAAAAATGGTTTGGGTAAAAGTTATAGTGTTTACAAACTATGGTACAAAAATGTGAATTTCTGCTTTTTGAAGCAGCTCTGACTTTCTGAGCACCTGTCATGTTTCCTGAGGTTCTACAATGCCCAGACAGTACAAACACCCCACAAATGACCCCATTTCGGAAAGTAGACACCCTAAGGTATTCGCTGATGGGCATAGTGAGTTCATAGAACTTTTTATTTTTTGTCACAAGTTAGTGGAAAATGATGATTTTTTCTTTTTTTTTTTCTTACAAAGTCTCATATTCCACTAACTTGTGACAAAAAATAAAAACTTCTATGAACTCACTATGCCCATCAGCGAATACCTTGGGGTGTCTTCTTTCCAAAATGGGGTCACTTGTGGGGTAGTTATACTGCCCTGGCATTCTAGGGGCCCAAATGTGTGGTAAGTAGTTTGAAATCAAAATGTGTAAAAAATGACCGGTGAAATCCGAAAGGTGCTCTTTGGAATGTGGGCCCCTTTGCCCACCTAGGCTGCAAAAAAGTGTCACACATGTGGTATCTCCGTACTCAGGAGAAGTTGGGCAATGTGTTTTGGGGTGTCATTTTACATATTCCCATGCTGGGTGAGATAAATTTCTTGGTCAAACGCCAACTTTGTATAAAAAAATGGGAAAAGTTGTCTTTTGCCAAGATATTTCTCTCACCCAGCATGGGTATATGTAAAATGACACCCCAAAACACATTGCTCAACTTCTCCTGAGTACAGCGATACCAGATGTGTGACACTTTTTTGCAGCCTAGGTGGGCAAAGGGGCCCAGGAGGTTTTTTTCCAGGGGCCCTAATGTGTGGTAAGTAGGTAAATGACCTGTGAAATCCTAAAGGTGCTCTTTGGAATGTGGGCCCCTTTGCCCACCTAGGCTGCAAAATAGTGTCACACATGTGGTATCGCCGTATTCAGGAGAAGTTGGGCAATGTGTTTTGGGGTGTCTTTTTACATATACTCATGCTGGGTGAGAGAAATATCTCGGCAAAAGACAACTTTTCCATTTTTTATACAAAGTTGGCATTTGACCAAGATATTTATCTCACCCAGCATGGGTATATGTAAAATGACACCCCAAAACACATTGCCCAACTTCTCCTGAGTACGGCGATACCAGATGTGTGACACTTTTTTGCAGCCTAGATGCGCAAAGGGGCCCACATTCATTTTATGAGGGCATTTTTAGACATTTGGATCCCAGACTTCTTCTCACGCTTTAGGGCCCCTAGAATGCCAGGGCAGTATAAATACCCCACATGTGACCCCATTTTGGAAAGAAGACACCCCAAGGTATTCAATGAGGGGCATGGCGAGTTCATAGAAATATTTTTTTTTTGGCACAAGTTAGCGGAAATTGATATATTTTTTTTCTCACAAAGTCTCCCATTCCGCTAACTTGGGACAAAAATTTCAATCTTTCATGGACTCAATATGCCCCTCACGGAATACCTTGGGGTGTCTTCTTTCCGGAATGGGGTCACATGTGGGGTATTTATACTGCCCTGGTATTCTAGGGGCCCTAAAGCGTGAGAAGAAGTCTGGAATATAAATGTCTAAAAAATTTTACGCATTTGGATTCCTTGAGGGGTATGGTGAGTTCATGTGAGATTTTATTTTTTGACACAAGTTAGTGGAATATGAGACTTTGTAAGAAAAAAAAAAAAAAAATTCCGCAAACTTGGGCCAAAAAAATATCTGAATGGAGCCTTACAGGGGGGTGATCAATGACAGGGGGGTGATCAATGACAGGGGGGTGATTAATGACAGGGGGGTGATCAATGACAGGGGGGTGATCAGGGAGTCTATATGGGGTGATCACCCCCCTGTCATTGATCACCCCCCTATAAGGCTCCATTCAGATGTCTGTATGTGTTTTGCGGATCCGATCCATGCATCAGTGGATCCGTAAAAATCCTACCGACATCTAAATGCAGCCTGACAGGGGGGTGATCAATGACAGGGGGGTGATCAGGGAGTCTATATGGGGTGATCACCCCCCTGTCATTGATCACCCCCCTATAAGGCTCCATTCAGATGTCCGTATGTGTTTTGCGGATCCGATCCATGCATCAGTGGATCCGTAAAAATCATACGGACATCTGAATGCATCCTGACAGGGGGGTGATCAATGACAGGGGAGTGATCAATGACAGGGGGGTGATCAGGGAGTCTATATGGGGTGATCACCCCCCTGTAAGACTCCATTCAGATGTCCGTATGTGTTTTGCGGATCCGATCCATGCATCAGTGGATCCGTAAAAATCATACGGACATCTGAATGCAGCCTGACAGGGGGGTGATCAATGACAGGGGGGTGATCAATGACAGGGGGGTGATCAGGGAGTTTATATGGGGTGATCACCCCCCTGTCATTGATCACCCCCCTATAAGGCTCCATTCAGATGTCCGTATGTGTTTTGCTGGTCCGATCCATGCATCAGTGGATCCGTAAAAATCATACGGACATCTGAATGCAGCCTGACAGGGGGGTG